>NW_007245668.1:366554-622067 GCF_000164805.1 Carlito syrichta | reverse complement strand
AGGGAGGGGGAAAGTGGGCGTCTTTTCATTCCCGAGGCGAGAAACCTGCTAGCTCTCTCCGAATCGAAGCTATCCACCCTCCAGGCCCGCTCTTGGTGTTCTCATCCCCCTAAGGATCTTTCCCAAGAGAACTCCGTCCTGCACAAAGTGTTGCGGGGCAAGCGTGACGCCGCCGGGGGAATTCAGCGAGAGCTGACATGGGCTGGGTGTGTGTTCTCTGTTCCGGGTTTTGCAAGTTTCGGACGAGCAGAGCTTTGCAATCAGGTTTTCCGCCCTAGGATGTGACCTAAGGAGCGGCTGCTGTCCTCTGCACTAGGACCCAGTGGGTGCTCTTTTCTTGCCTTTCGCCTCCTAAGCCCGGGACCCTCTCGCACCTGCTTTTCCCGGTGGAAAAAAAAAAAAAAAAAGCGAAGGCGAATGTACCGTCCCTCAAGCGGACACTCGGGCCAACTGTTCCAAGGATCCCCGAAAAGCGTATTGGGCGGGTTTAGGAGCGCTGAGGACTTCTCCGAGAAGGCAGCTGACAATGAAGTTGTGCTGGGGGATGGGGGAAGGGAGGTGGAGGCGACGTTTTACAGCGACCAATGCCCCTTGCCCATTTCCTCTTCCCTCCGTTTTAGCATCCTGCAGATATGTAGGATTTTGCATATAATAGGTGTTTATGATTCCAGGAACTGCACTTTGATCTAGGGTTTTGGGGTGGAGTGTCTAAGGGGTCTCTAGACGCTTGTCTGATTTGAATGCTTTTCAGGATGATTTATGGCAAAAGGCTCATTTCTGACACTTCCAGATGTCAAAGCTCTCACCTTCCAAGAAGGGATGAGGGAAACCTGCTTCCCGCAGCCACGCGGATGGGAACCCGCGGCCCGACATCCAAGATGACCGAGTGCCCCGGCCTCCTTCGGGAGCGGCTGATCACCTTTCCCCGCCTTCCGGCTAAAGAGAGGGGCGGGACCTGCTCTAGACGGCGACAAAGCTGTGGAGGGAAACCGAGTCACCCGCCTGCAAAGTTAGGTTCTTCCAGTAACTTTGTCTTGTGCAGTTAACCACCTGCTCCCAGCCCCGTTGGTGGTTTGGCGTTTATGCGATTTAACCCCCAAATGCGAAGCGGGGCAGGAGTAAGCCCTCCGTTGGGACCCCTGGTGGTTGCAGCCTCCGGCCTCAGCCACCGGCCGCCGCCGCGCGGATCGCGATCCTGGCTCCCGCGAGGCGGAGGCCCGGGTCGAGTTCAGAAGCTGCCGGGGAGCTGGGGGTGGGGGGAGGATGCGACGACTTTCCGAAAGCTCCCTGCAGGCTCGGGGCCGCGAGGCGAGGCCAGGAAAAATAACCCTCTTGACTCAATTACTGCGAGCTCCACCGTGAAGCTGAAAAGCTGAAATGCGCGCCGCGGCAGGGGGTCAGGTCAGACAGGGCGGACGCTGGCGCGATTTTAGGGGACCCCCAGGGCTGGCCGAGCCGAGAACGCGCTTGAGGCATTTGTCAACCTCAAGCTAAAGGTGGGCCCGACCCGCAGTAGGGGCAGTGGACGCTTTTCTTAAAGGAAAGGAGGTTTTCCAGCTATTTCTTTGTCCAGGGAAATGTAACAGATTGGGGCCCGGGGTGGGGGTGGGGTGGGGATGGGGGGAATGCTGGGGGCAATGTGGGGAGGGGGGGCTGTTTTCTTTCTTCTTTCCCAAAGTGAAGGCATGTTAAGGAAGGAATTAGCCACAGAGACTTGGAGACCAGCGAAAGCACTGATGGAAAAAGTCTGCGTACAGAGGACAGTTTAGCCCTGAGTGATATTCTGGTCCTTTGCTTAGAATCCTACAAGATTG
Organism: Carlito syrichta; assembly: GCF_000164805.1. Classification (NCBI taxonomy): domain Eukaryota; kingdom Metazoa; phylum Chordata; class Mammalia; order Primates; family Tarsiidae; genus Carlito; species Carlito syrichta. The sequence continues at coordinate 620,253 of NW_007245668.1, read as the reverse complement.
GGAATCTGTAATAGGTGACTATTTCAGTATTTGACAATGAACCTACCTCCTCCCTTCTCCTTTCACGTGTTTTCGGTGTGAGTAACTTGAAGGTCCGCAGTTTGACTTCCCAATTGAAAAATAAGCCCGATTTTCTGGGTGAAAGAAAATAGATTAATTTGAGAACCTTTAAACAAACTTATTTTTCCAGCGCACAAGCTTTCCTCATTCTTTATAACGTCACAACGCTAGGAATCACATCAGAGTTTATTGGATTGTGTATAACCGATCCTGATTTGGTAAATGCAATCATATGGCAAAGGCCTACTGATGACTCTTCCCTCCTTTCTCTCAAAGGACAGCCTTAGAGTTTTTGAAAGTGATTGCCTTCTTCCTAGAGTTTGATCCCTACATCAAAAGACTCAGGTCATCTCTTTCCTTTTCTGTATGTATATATTCAAAAGCATAAAAATATTAAATAAAGAACTTTCCCAACTTCAAACCTATCAAATGTTTAACAGTGGAAGGATATACATCTTTAGGAGGCACGCCAAAATGTCAAAAAAATTTAATTATTTCTGAAACATACAAGACCCCAAACGTGATACTATGCATTGATATTGAGAGGAAACTCACCAATATACTTTCATATTTGCTGGTCAAGACCTTATACCCCCAAAAGGTTCCACAAGCCACAGAAATTTTTATTCTTCCTGACAAGGTTTCTAAAACTAGTAAGCACGACAGGCTGGTGGCCAAAAGGGTCACCTGTATTCCATGTAAAAAGAAATTAGTGTTGAACTCCTATGTGTTTGGCATTTGCTTTCCGTATTAGCCTGTCTGTGATATCTATGATAGCAAATAATATTTCAGTGTGGAATGGGGAAATAGTGTACATTGGTGTGGTCATTTTTGTTAACAGCTAATGCAAACTGCTTTCCAAAATGCTTCATCCAAGTATTCTTTCTGACCTATAATTTTGTTGGGCTGAGAGATGTCATATTGAAAAGTGACACTGGTGGTGTTATTTCCATAGCTGGCTGTCATGAGCAAGATTGATGTGTAACTTAGAATGATCTCCTAAATATAAGTAAAGTCTTTTGACAGCCACTTCTTCCACTTATAAGCTGCAGTCTCCTTACCGGTATAGCTTCCAGAAGATTTTTGATTTTTTAAAACATGCCACTGAAACTTCAACTGTTGGTTTGCAGGTTAGCCTGTCAGTCAGGTCAGCTGCTCCTTTGGGACCATTTCCCTGATAAGCCCTGAGAGAGGGTTGGTTTGACTTCATAGTCATTATTTCCAATTTTCCCTGTGGTTGTCTTCTCAATGCCTTCAGAAGTTGTTTAGGGCACCTGGCTACTTGCCTCCCCAAGCAAGTGGTTTCTAGTGTCATCCTTGACATGATAGTGATTTACATACCTTCTTTGACTGGTTATCACTAGGCCCTTCATCATTGGAATAAAGTCTCTCTTTCTCTCAGTGTTTAGATTCATTTAATTCAACCATTTAATTTACCAGAAGAACTTGAAGCCCAATGTGTTTGAGACATTTGCCCAGGAATAGTTTGGCTTAGGTCATGTTCTTTTCTCTACTTGGAGGCATGGTTTGCATAGTTTAAGAAGGATAGTAAATTCCAGAATTGGTCCGGGTACCAGAACTACCCATTCTCTTCCAGCTGAGTGAGGATTCCCTAAGGCGAGTGACTATCTCTCACTTTTAACTGTAAAGTTTGGGATGAATAAAGCAAATAACAAAACAACTGTCTCTTAATGAAAGTGGATACTACTCTGTGTAGAAACTTAATACTTGGTAAATTGTAAAGAGCAGGATATAGACATGAGTGTTACTATTTAGCTATTATATCTTTTCATTTCTCAGGAATAAAAATGAATGTCTTTATTTAAATTAAAATTCTAATAGTAATATTTTAAATTCATGTAACTTTCAGAGTATTTTATTTTATTTTGATTTTTAGAATTTCTGATAGAAACTCTTGCTTGTGAAAAATGCCCTGAAAGCATTATTTTTCCTTTTATAAGGATAATTACCCCTAAGAATACTCTTGTGAATTCAAGACTGATGTAAAAAGAAAGATGATTTAACTAGCAGTGCAGAGACTGTTTGCCGGACAGAAAAACCAGGAGTGCAGTTTGCCCCATGGAGTGATTATGGAATGAGGCAGAACCAAAGGACACTGAAAATAAGTGGTTTTTCCTACTCTGTGCAAATGATCCCACAGGCGTTTCCAATCTGTGATCTGTGATGCCAATCTTGCATCTGACGTCCTGTCCCCTCCACCCCCGCCCCATGGGTTTTCATGAGTTACAGATGCAAAGAACAACTTGTAATCAGATTGTAGGTGGCACATTCAGACAAATAACAGCCAGGGTAAAGAGTATGTGGACTTATTCAAATGTCCAGTCCCCGGTGATTCTCATTGGTTCCTGTAAATCAGTTATCTGGCTATCTGGCTATACAAACAATTAAAAATATAAACCAGCAGAAGTAATTCTGAAATGTTCATTCTTCCTCAAGCGCTTTTCCCCAAGTGGCAGGCTATGTGAGTGGCCACTATGACACTGCCTTCAGTTAAACAAATGATCATTCAGTCAACAAACATTTCTTGGAGTTCTGGCTAGGGTTAGGGCCTACGTAGAAGAAACTATGCCATGCTCATGACAATGAAAGAAGAAGCCTCTGGTCGCAGAAGGATGGTCTCATCTGTGGATATTTTGTTGCATATGCACTTGAGAACCCTGTAGTGGAGACTTTTACCCCAGTTTTCTTTGATATTCTGGGATGGTACAAAAAGTTTGATACCCTTTACCTGTGAGAGAAGAGGAGTGGAGAGGCAAAATAATTTCCTCAGTGTTTAGCATTCTGAAAGTGCTGACTTTAAAACAGAGTGAATGAAAGTGAACCCAACCACGTGCTTTTTTATTTGCTATTTTTATCTCTTTTCATCAGTCCATAGTAACTGTTAAGTGATTACTAGTCACTACAATCTTTTTGTAGACAGGTGGCTGTTTAGCTCATGGATGTAATTCCAGCACCTTGCTTAGTGGCTGACACATGGTATTTTTCTTGATTTGAACATCACCATTATACCACTAGACAAATCTATACAGAGAGGACTAAATCTACATCTAAAATAACTAAAAATGATAGTATTGGCAGTCCCATACTATCATGGTGGGGGATTTCTATTCTTATCGCTCAAGTTCATGTTTAAAATGAAAATCCAAGAGAGCCCAAAAGTTATCCAAAGACATGTATTGAAACATTGTGATTCAGACATTTGCTTTGGCTTAAGTGTTTTAGAATTAAAATAGCTACGGAGCCCAAGCCTGCATTTGCCTATATCTGAATAGGTAAAGGGGCCCCTTTTTTCAAGGGCTTATAGCTTATCTTTCAGAGCAGGGCTTATTTCAGGTCTCTTTGTCCCATGGACCAGTGCCCTTGTTCAGTGAACATCCCTTGCAACTGTATATGGCAGCTGTGGTATCCCAAAAGCAATAATTGCTGAGTCTAATAAGAAATTGGGCCAGCTTATTATCAGTGCATTGTAATGTCTGAGAAATTGATTCCACGGGACTTCTATGCAAGCTTCACCTAGATTCTCCACATGCGATTCTTGACCAAACTGGGCAGCCTGTCCGGAAAGATCCATCCCTTCTCCTGATCTAGCCAGTTAGGGTTCCATTTTCTTATATCCCTGTGCGGTAAACAGCTGCACACTGTTCTGTCACCCCCTAAAACAGCATATCCACTGATAACTAAACAGTACATGTCCGTCAGTATCTGTTGAAAAACTGAAACTCCAGGTTATTTATTGCACATATGCACATGTTATTCCAAAGCCAAGAGTGGTGATTTAGAGACTGAAATGTAATTGATTGTGAATTGAAAAGAGGCATTCTAAAAGGATTTTCAATTTCGTGTGATTAGTATGAATGGAGAAAGCTGCTTCTCCACCCCCGTATTTCTCCTGCCTCCCCCCACCTCACCAGGGATGCGGTGAACTTGTGTAATTTAAGGCAGGTGGTCCACATAGGAGGCTGACCACAGAGGATGAGAGAGTGTGCATTTGATACCCTGACTGCTGCTCTTTAATAGACTTTAAATATACTCCGACTATTATTTGGCTTTTGGCTATTACATTTATTTTCACTTTCTTTCAAAGGCTTTTCTCTTTCATTTCGTCATTTTCCACACACTGAAATGTAACCCTGGTCCAATGGCACGAAATAGGGGATTTATCTATATTGTCATCAAACTAAATGCAAACGAAATATCAAAGGAGAGCAGAGGGCACCACTGTATTTGGCTCTTGAATGCTGACAGAAAATGCGTGCATTTTTCTTTGCCTAGGTAATAACAACACTTTATTTTTATATAAAGCCTTTCATCTGAGAATCTCAAAGGCCTTCAAGATGTCGTTTGGGTCTGGCATTCTTCAATTGGCTGCCCTTTGTCTCTTTCAGTAAGGAAATATTGCTGTTGGATGTAGTTTCATAACTGAACTTGTACTTGGGTATGCACATTCAGAGGTCCAAGGGCATTGAGTGTTTCTTGAATGGATCAAATAAATGACCAGTTATGACATTCTCAAAACAACTCTGGGAGGAAGATGGGTGGCAAAGGTGATTATTGAATTTGCAGGTGGAGCAGTTGTGACACAACAGGGTTAAGTGACTCACCTGAGGGCACACAGTGAAGTCTTTGTTTGTGCTGGAAACAGAAGTCCATGTATCAGACTTTGAGCATGGCTGTGTTTCTTTGATATCCCATCTATCTGCTCCTCCTTTTGCAACAAAAATCTCAAAGAAAAGCCAGTCTTGTGCATATATGAAATGGGTTTCAATGCAAGGAAGAAAAGAGTAACAACTTTGGAAATGTCAAAGATAAAGAAATATGTGGAACTTAGTTTATCAGAAAAAGCAATTCTAGTCAAATTAATGAGTATTAATGTAGAAAGAATATTGCTTGCATATAGAAAGTGGAAGTATGATTTTTAAAGTATCATTCCTTATAAGTAAGAAAGGGATCTCGGCCAGGGAACAAAGGCATAAGGCTATATGTTATATACAAATGCACACATATACACATATATACACATATACACAGATAAATATGTATGCATATTTTAAACTAAGCTGTTAGCACATTTTAAAACTTTAAAGTATTCTTTGCTTATATATTATTTATACCTATCTTATTCTTTCCTGGAATTTTCTTTTGCCATATCTCCAAACATAATCATTTGTTTCGACATCATAGTTATCAGGCTGAAGAGCTCTAAACTCAACTATTCCTCCTTGGCATCATTATATGATTTACTATTAACACAGTATTTGATACTTCTGACAGTGCTGTTTCACTTAACATTTGTATTTTAGTATCCTCTTGAGACACCATGTCACATTTTACATTTAATTTTACAATTCATTGTCAAGTGTGGGGTAGAAATCTCAACTCTGCTTTTGAATGTAAAATAACCTCAGTAATTTATTCCATGAGAGGAGCTAACAGAAGGAATATGTATGCATCTTGAGCAGAAAAAACTTAATAATAAGGACTAGTTTTCATTTGGGAATAATTATACATGTGAAACAATAATTTATTAAATGAAAATACATTTGTTTTTGTTTTCTTTTTATTTTATATTCAATTTGAGTTTTCAAACTGTAATTTATCTTTTGTAGCAAAGTATTATTACACAAAACTTTGGAAATATTCTAATATGATATATACCAAAGTTATCCTTAGTCCATCTTACTTGCAATTATTTATTTTTTAAAAAATCCTAGATTTGTGTCTTTTAATTTTCTAAACTTAAAAAATCTCGGGTCCTAGCTATAGAACTTAGAATGTTTAGAAAAAGCTCTTCCATATATAATATTGATTTCACCATATCGGGGTAGAAATCTCAGTGATATTCCCATTTCTTTATCTGTGGATGCCATCTAGGTTCTCAGTTTAGTTTTGATCTGCTCCAGAAGATATATGCATAAACTAGCAGGAGTAATAATAAAAAAAGTTTGAAACTTGATTATCTTATTTTGCCTGAATTTGAGAGTCTAGAATCTGTACTACGTTTTGTCGTTATTGATCTTTCTCAAAATCTCTATTGCTTTGTGCTTTCTACAGATGAGGCAAGTTTGAGAATAGTAAAGGTTTAGCAAAACGAAATAATAAAAGATGCTTAAGAATGTTTTTGCTATATTAGGTAAGCTAAGTATGCTCTTTGGTCTTTTATGTAATCAAGCCATTAATGTTGCCCTTCTCATTGGCATATATAGTTTTTGAGGTTATGAGATCTTCTTGCATTATTAATTTGGTCCTAAGTGAAAGTTCTCTTTCTGATGTGTATTTGAGTTTGTTTGAAATACTAATGGGAAAGGAAAAACAAGTCTACTCTGAGTTCTTCCGATTATTAACTGTGTTATTTAGCCAATTAACTGAATTTATCTGGGCATTGGGTTGTCTACACTTGGATAGCAGGGTAGATTATATTCCGAGCATTATCATTCTGTAATTCAATATTTCTCATGATGCTTCAAGAAAATACAATTTAAAATTATTGCTTTAAATTAAATTGAGTTTTTTCTTCAGATACCAAATTTTAAATCTTTAAGACCAGTTGAAATGGTGTGTTTCTAAAATTATAACTAAAGGTTGCAAAGTGAAGCATTATTTTAAAAATCCAAAATCTCTTTTTGAATCTCAAATTATGATAGTTAAAAAACAAAAATAAAAACTTGAGATCTGAGAGTAAATACAAAAGCAGTGATAAATCAATAACAACTTCTTGTTATGAAAAGTCATTTGCTAATAGTTTTATTTCACTATTTTCCTGTTAAAATAATGTGTTATTAATTCATTGATTCAAAGATTAAGAGTCTATCTTAAATCAATCATAAGATCTCTTTACTACTCAACCTTATACAATGACTCATAGCTATGTTACATGCATACGAGAGACAATGAGTGCATATGTTTATGTTAACAATTAGCACACTTATTAGTAATGGAAATGATAGATACAGGAATGTGTACTAGCAAGAAGTCTTCTTTAAAATAATAGTTCACAATCCTTCATCAAAATTTTCTTTTGTACATATGATATTAAAGCAAGGGCTTAAAACTTGAAACTTGTCTTAGGATCCATACACTGGAGTATTTCTGTTTCTTGTTTTGTTTTGTGGTCACTAACCACAGAGAAATTTGTCTTTTTTACATACGCTGGAAATAATTTACTGCTTTTAGAAATATTAAACCACAAAAAAAAAACCCAATGTTAAAGAAACATTATGGGTCTGCCGAATCCCTTAAAAAGCCAGGAAATTGAGAGTTAATGCAGAAGCTCTGATCTGACTCTGCATCCTAGGGGCTTTAGAACTCTGAAGAATGACAGGTAGTACCCTGCCCACATATATATAACAACTAAAACAAAAACAACAACTGTATTGGCAGCGTGTGTGATAGCGGGCACATGTGATTAGTGTGATTTATCTGAGACACTACCATTAACTTGATATAAAATAATACGTTTCATAAACATCAGATCTTGTCTAACCTTAAGACTTAGATAAAAGTTACAAATTCCAACTCCTCTAACATGACAATGTAGATTTTGATCTGGGGTATAGATGTATTCATACATACGGTACAAACTTAACAAAAATGATATTCTCAAATGAGTTTTTAGTAGCAATATGCACTTGCACAATCTGTGTATGGGGTGTATGGAAGAAGTGATTCTTTATGCCTGATCTCCCTTAGAAACCAGAGATTCAGGCTGTTCACACAGAGGTCTCAGGAAATGGTCTCCTTTACATATGTAACATAGAAGGCAAAAGTTCATTGGTTGTAGACAATATATATTTTTTGTGTTAAATATTGACTTATGTAAAAATATTATTTTACATATATTCTTATAGAAACTGAAATTCATAAATCAGTCAAGAAAGCAAATTTATACTGATAAAAACATTTAGTATGATTTGCTACGATGTTGTAGTGAACTTATTCCAATTACATAATACTTTTTCTTAAGACCCAACAGACACTTCTAGTTGTTTCTATTTTAATATTTAATTATTATTTAGTGCAGAAAATATATTTTGGATTTTTAATAACAACATTTATATCAAAAGTGGTTTATTTTTAAATAAATTATTCAATACATAATTTATTATCAGAATTTAGCTTAGTTTGTATACAATTATATTCTTGGATTGAGCACAATGCTTTACAGTTTTTAAATCTATAAATATAGAAAGACTGATAGTCCTTAAATTATAGATTTACTCTTGATAGTATTCAAAGTGTATTATCACATAATAGATAGGATGTAGTATACTTTTAAACATATTTCTCCCAAGCTGAAGTTTTGTCAAAAGAATTAAACAATGATACTTAATCTATGAATAATATCTTGCTTCATTTACGGCCACAATATTTGCTCTTTGTAAATAAAAAAACAAAAGTAGTAATATTCAATGTTTCAGTTATTTAAAGTATGCATGTTTAGATTCATAATGCAAAGATGAATTTACATGAATTAGAAAGCAAAAACTGCTTCCAACTTTTAAAAAGTTTTTTTTTGACATAGACTTTACTTCCCCAAATACAATTTTTTTTTGTTTTGAAAAGAGCTTCATCTGTTTTAAAAAGCAAGTTGACCATAAAAATTAGACATAATGGATGATGTATTTAGGAAATATTTATTTCTCAATATACAATTCAGTTTATTGAAGACTAATCATTTGATTTCCCACGTGAGTGATTTCAGAAAATACTGGTAAAACAACAAATATTTAGTGACAAATATTTAACCTATTAAGCTAGGGGTCGAATTATGTTTATAGTTTGAAAAGGTTTAATTGTTTCATTCTAGAAATACTTTCTACAGTAATTTTTTAGAGCTAAAATATTGTTTTCTATACTTCAACATAGACATGTTTAAAATATACTGTTGAGTAAAGATTATACAATGAAGTATTTCCAGATTCAGGAGCACAATTATAATTTTTTGCACTACATATTACACATTGCAGATTTGATTGGGTTGCAGTTATGTGTAAACAAATGAATTTGTTAATCCTACCTTTTAGCATAATCCTCCCCCTCCCCCGAAAAGGCAGGAGGCACATTACCGGAGAGAAAAATGAGTGCATAGACAAAAATTATCCTTAGTACATTTCTAGAAATTAAGCTTTGTAAGTTTAAAAATCCAAGCTTTACAAACAAGAGGCAGTTTGCCTTTCTAGTCTGGGCTTAAAGAAGGCCACTTGACACATTTACATAGCAAGCTTCGTCAATATTTGGAAATGCTTTGTAGTGGCCAAAAGCTATGCATTTCCTTCTGTTGACCTGATTTTTTTTCTTTCAATAAAGTAAATTAATAGAAGATGCATCAACCAGGAATACTGCAGATGTGCACATGCTGCAGTGCTAATTGCTCTTTTTTTTTTACAGCCCAATCCTGCACATGCTTTAATTTATATTTGCCTGAGTTAGCTTTTTAGTGAACTAGCGGCACGCTGCCACACGCTGAATAGTAATGTGCTTGCATCACTAGATTATCTCAGATGCATTATTGTCTAGAATCCATGATCCTAATTTCCTTACCACCCACGCCCATCCCTTTCCTCTGCTTGGAGGCTGATTTGTGTTAAGAAGGGACCACCAAGCTATTAACTCTAGGACATAACTAGCATTGTAGATAGGGAGTGGGGCTTATGATCATATCACATTTTAACTCTTCCACGAGCATTATCCTTGTTTCCCCCAATGCTTTCACGAGGTAATAACTCCAAATGCCTCGCATGGAAATGATAAACTGCCTGTTGTGCCTTTTCTTTGAAGAAGTTCTCCTGCAGAGTATCATATTTAAATAAATTGCCATTGAGTTTAGCAAGCAGCACAATCATGCCCATTGAGGTGGAATCTTTTGATCATATTTTGTAATGCAATCAAGGAACACATGAGGATTCTCAAACAGGTCAGCCTTGCTGTGTGCTAAATAGGAGACAGGAGAAAGAGAACATTAATTGCTTTGAATCCCACCGACATAAAAAGCACACCTGTGTCTCATGTACTCCAGACCCCAAGGCAGTGGGTACACATAGAACCAAAGTAACTTTTTTCACTTATTGATCAGTCATTTCAATCAAACCATTAGATTTTTAAAAACATATTCAAATTGTCAAAAAAGGTCAAACGTATGCACATAAGCACAATATTGATGTGCTTTTATGTAAAGGAATGTGCTAGATGGCATCCGGAGACCTGGCTCTAGGTCTGTCAGCTGAGTGAGTCAGTTAACATCTCTATCACTGGGCTTCTCTTCGTTCACACCCTGCTTACTAGGACAATAACTGCCTTTTTTTACTGACATGGTTGTCTTGAAAATTACAGGACACAATGATTAAGGAGAACTTTTAGAAATAAAGCTCCTTATAAATGCATTATTCTAGTAATGGTATTTAAATAAGGTTCTATTCTTATTACCTCTTTGCAAACAGTTTTACAAGTATGAATCTTTCTGAAAAAATAAAAGACTTGGGGGTCTTTCATCTACCAAAAATACAGGATTACTAGCATGGAATTGTCTACTGACAAATTAATTGAGGAAACTTGGGGACACTGTTGAACTTCAGCAGATGGATTTAAAAAGAGGCAGCAGATGTGGAAGTGGGGGCTTGTAAAGAATTTCCTGCTCTACTGGTCCAGCATTCCAACTTTCTGTTAAACTCTGAAATATGAATGTGAAAGAACTAACCCATATGATCCCAAATTATTTCCTGCTGACAGATAGTGTTTGGTAACCTGTTACCCGCCCTTTTTGATGGTGCAGGAAAGAGAAGTGTGAGAGAGAAATGAAAAATCGAGAAAATAATTAATAAATAAAGGTTTTTTTCAATCATACAAAGATCGGTTTAGTGGAAATGTCATTTTCCCCCCAGAACAGTTCAACTTAAAATAGAGTATTGTATAGTGGAAAGAATATTGCTCTTTCATAAAGAAGAAATGTGGAGGTCCAGTCCCGGTCTGATACCTAACCTTTCCGCCAAGAGGGAAATAGTCAAGGGCATTAGGAGTAGGAAAGGCACATCTTTGGTTGTAGAGGGTGATGACTGAGGCTCTTTCATGAACATTAAGCAATATTTAGAATCCTACATTCCTATTATGAGCTGAAGTCAGACAGCCTGAGAAATAAATGACTAAGAAGGCAAAGAGGCCAAATGACTTTCATATTATTCTGGAGTCTGAATTAATCACCTAGAGTTGCCATAACAAAGGACCAAAGATTGGGTGGCTTAAACAACAAAAATGTATTTTCTCACAATTTTGGAGGCTGAAAGCTCAAGATCATAGTGTCCACAGGGTTAGTTTCTTCGGTAGACTCTCTTCTCTGTTTGCAGATGGTCACCTCCTCCCTGTGTCTTCACATGGTCTTCCTTCTGTATGGGTCTATGTCCTTATCTCGTTTTCTCATGAGGATATCAGTCATATTGAATTAGGGCCCACCCTAATGGCCTCATTTAACCTTATTGACCACTTTAAAGATCTAATCTCCAAATACAGTCACATTCTGAAGTACTGGGGGTTAGGACTTGAACATATGAATTTTTATGAGACGCAATTTAGTCCATAACAGAGCCCCTTTTCTGCCCAAGCAGTATTGAAAAGATGCTGCCTCAAATACCACGGGGGTAAAATTTCTTCCCTCAATTTCCACTGATTTTGTAAAAAACTTACAATGTATTTGATTTATAGTTCTAACAATTACAGAATTGTGGTATTCCTAGGAGATATGCTGACAAGACTTTTTGGTTTAAAAAAAAACTAAAGCAATTGAGCAGAAACTGAATTAAAATCAGAAGTGGCAAACAGGTATGATAACATTTAAATAATCTTAAAAAACATTTTTGTCATTGCATATGGGAGAGCTTCTTCAAACAGCTGTTCTTTCTCAGATCAGTTCATATAAACCACCACAGTCCTGTCTGTAAATCTGACTTATATTTCCCTGTAGCCTTTGTTTCCAGCCTCTCCAGTCAAGTGATTCTGCCCCTCTAACCCTACCCCATTCCACAAATGTAAATTTTATGGGAGAAGGGCATTGTGGTTTTTGGTGACCTCTGTCATGCCAATGTCAACCAATGAAAAGCTATGTAAATATCTGATAAATCAGTAGTGAGCTTGTTGTTATACATAAGGGCCTAAGAATTTGGGCCCTAAATTAGTCTGTTGATCTTATACTTTGTATATTACAAGAGCAATAAAAAATGTCTGGGACTCCTATGAGTCCAACATGGGGGTAAAGCAGTTCTTTATATAAAAGACGTTGAAAACTCTGGTAGCAATCACAATCAAATCAAGTAATGCCTTGGTTAGCAGCTCTATCTGTGAGCCAATCTGTTTATCAGATAAACAGTGTGTTGTTAATAATGTTAATTAGGATACTAACTAGGCACGTATACGTTATTTCTCATACTTAAAGTAACTCGAAGTGTGATATAGGTAATCCCATTTTACAAGTAAGGTAATAAGATTCAGAGAGGTTTAAATAACTTACCCAGGATTCCACAACTATTAACTGACAGACCCATAAGTTCAATTAAAGTATGCCAGGTTTCAAGCACCATGACTTCACCCTTCCTCATCATTGTCCCTCTAGTCAAAGTGGTCACCCTGATGGGATTGAGGAGACATAGCCAATTACATGCTGATAATATTTTTTAATATATTCTGCTAAAAACTTATCAAAATGATACTCATTGTGTTAGTTAAGCTAAATAAAATATTGATTTGTTGCTGTAAATATGGCATGTATAATTAAAAGCTGGGTGGTATTTTCTGAAAAGAAAGAATGATCCATCTTTGCTCAACTGGTTTTCTCATAACTTGGTTTCAACTAACCTTATTAATCAGGACAATGAAGAAAAATTCACAAGGCCCATGAGTCAGCCCATTTCAGATTCTCAGTGTCAGCATATGGCCTCAAAACCCAAATGCATTATTTTCACACAGTGCATCTTTGACTATTTATTACAGGAGAGGTACAAAAAGAGGAAAGCAGTCTGTTTTGTTATACACCCAGGAATGCAGTTAAATGTCTTTATCCCCAAAGGCGACTTGGCAGTTTTGGGCTTCATGCCCACATTGTTAAAGATGCGTTTGTTCTCAAGATGCTAGAAGGATTTTTTAATATTTTAAATGTCTCTGTTTCTTCATGTCCCCTCCCTATCCTCTAGAGGAATTATTTAAATCATATGATTGATCTATTTTTAGGCAGCAACTCTGTCATGACTGTTCGGCCGGGAGACTTGTTTTTTCTTTCAACTTTATAGTACTTTATATAGGACCCTTTAGTCATGTTCATATAATTTCTATCAATCTGTAATCCCAGACCCATGGGACTTTTTCTTAGTGCTTTATGAATTAAATATTATGTATAGCCATGAAAGCCTTTCTTCTCAGTCACAAGCACAATAAGTTCTAAATATAAATAAGCAAATTTTCTTTTCCCTCTTAAATTCTAGTGATTGAGTTTAAATATGGGGTAGGAAAAAGGATTTAGAGTCCATGTTACACATTGCACATAGATGGCTTCCAATAAATGGTTGGTGAATTGAACTAACATGCAAGCCATATGTTGTGTTCACTTTCCCAGATGTCCATCTTACTGCCTCACATGGGTGAGGTCGTTGGCCTCCAAGGTCAGTTCTTTTCATTCAAAGCTTCCTTGTGCCAGATCAGTAATGTGACATTACACAAGGTGTCCAATCTCTCTGTGTCCAGTTTTCACATTTGCTAAGTGTGGTGATAAGTTTACTTACCCACAAGGATGAACAGGTTAAATGGGGTTATCTATGTACAAGATTTAGACCCATAGCTGGCACAACATCATTCTCCTTAATTACCTGTTCAATCTTCTTATTGTTGTGGGTATTATGATCACAGGAAACATGAAAGCAACATCCTCAGTTTTTGTTGAAAAGAAGAAAAATGGTTTCTCTGAACTTTCTCCTTTCCAATTCTGTGCATATTGAAAACTGAAAATTCCTTAGTTTTCTCTCTAAAGCCGGCAAGGCTGCAGTGTAACTAACAATACCAACTCACTATCCAAAATCTGAATTTGTTATTAACCTTGTCCACATTTAAATCATTTTCCAACCACAGTCAAAAACGCGAAGGTGTGGATACATATGTGAAAGGAGAAGTGGGAGGTTGTATTCCTAAATTAACATCAGTTCACTGGGATGAATGGTTTCCACCTTTAGTTTCTCCCCTTCTCATGGTAAATCTGACTTCCTTGCAGCGAGTGACTGCAAGTGCAGTTGGAGTAAGGATGGCTATTCTCCAGCAACAGGAAGGATTTAAAAGCTGTTTCTGGCTTAATAATAACAGGTCAGTTTCTACTGAGTCTGAGGAGGAGTTAGGCACTCACAAGTTAATATCTGGTTTGAGGTTAAGAATGAGACATCTTGGCAAGTTTGTTCAAAGAGTTTTCGAATTATTGCCATTAGGTATAGACAATAGAGGAACAGAAAAATAGAAGAATGTGAAATAGATTTTGCACATCACTCTTTGCAAGCCGAGATACTTCTTTTGGCAATAATCCTGTTACTTGTATGCATTCAAGCCATACAATTAACAATGAGAAAATTCTGGAAAGCACAGTCAACTTTTCAAGGTGAGGGCAATTACCACATCATTTCCCAACTTGAGGGCATGTCACACCTGCTACTTCAAGAAATGACTGGAGAAACCTTTCATTCTGTTGTACATGTCCAATGTTGCCAGTCTTGGGGATTTGAGGCTGCCCGTGGCTCCTACATATCCTTGAGTCAGTGTCTCTGCAGCACTTCAAATCTACCATTAAATATCTGATAAACGATAACATTTTTTTCTTCTCTTTCCCACTATCCCCCTTTTACAGAACATTTTGTTTTTATTATTCTTCCAGACAAAACCCATAGAAGGGGGCTAGTGAAAGATCACCACATGAGAGTAAGCCGGTAGATGCCCTTGCTGTGACTGTTCCTCCTGCCTCTTCTAGGCTATATCCATGTGGCAGCCCTCATCACCCCAACCAATGTCTTAGCCACAGGAAGAGAACAAGTACAAAGCATGTTTTGGGCACCGTGTGTTAATTGACACATGGCTGAAAATTCTAGGTATTTGAACTTGCTATCTTGCTCATCAGTGTCACATGTAATCTGCTTCATCGTTGAAACCAGAGGAAAAATATGTTCTGCATTTTTACAAAATGCAAGACTCCCTTGCAATTCCTGAGATCTGAACTTGAAACTGGAAATGAACCTTTCCAGAACTAAGTTAAAACTAATGTTGTCAAGTATAGCATCATGGTTCAGAGGGAAAAAAGAAAAGCATCCAACAAAGGATCACCAAATAAAAGGTTTATCCACTTCCTTTGTCAGCAAATGCTGTCTTGTTGATGAATTACCTGTTAATGAATCAGAAAGAGAGGTATGGTTAATGCAAGCCTTCAAAGGGAAAAATATTTGGTTGTCTGCTCTTTCAAATTTTCTAAATATTGTTCAATTCTACAACCGACATGCCAGAAAGCATTTTTTTAATAGCTTGAGACATAGTTTACATACCATACTTTTTACTCATTTAATGTGTAGAAATCATTAGTTTTAATATATTTATATTGCAAGAACCACCACAGTAAGTTTTAGAATATTTTCATTACTTCAAAAAGAAAACCCATACCACTTATTTATCACCATTCTCTGCCCCTATGCCTCCCATCTCTAAACAACCACTTATCTACTTTGTGTCTTTGTTGACTTGCCTATTTTGGACATTGTACATAAATGGAATTATGCAGCATGTGCTCTTTTGTGACTGGCTTCTTTAGCTTAGCATATGGTTTTCAAGGCTCATCCAATGTTTCAGCATGTATTAGTATTTCGCTTATTTTTTAGATCATTGTATGGATATAAATTTTGCTTATCCATGCATTAGCTGATGGAAATTTGGGTTCTTTCCACTTTTTCACTGTTTTAAGCAATACTGCTTGTATATTCATATACAAGTTTCAGTTTAGATGTATGCTTTCAGTCCTCTTGGGTATATAGTTAGGATGAATTGCTGAGTCATATATTTCCATGCTTAACCTTTTGAGGAACTGCCAGAGATTTTTCTGGAGTGAATGAACCATTTTACATTCCCATGAGCAATGTATGAGGGTTCCATTTTTACCACATCCTTGTCAACAATTGTTACTTCTGACTTTTTGATTCCAGTCATTCTAGTGGGCATGAAGTACAATGTCACGGTTTTCATTTGCATTTCCCTAATGGCTAACGATGTCAAGCATTTCTTCATACACATTTTCTCATGGCCTTCTAATACATCTTCTCTGGAAAGTTTTGTATTTAAATCCTATAGCCTTTCTAAAATTGAGCTATTTGTCTTTCTATTATTGCATTGTATGAGGTTTTTTTAATGTTCTAGATAAAAGTATTTCATTACATGTATGATTTACAGATATTTTCTCCCACTTTATGGTTTTTTTCCTCTTGATAGTGCTCTTTAAGCACAAAAATGTTGAATTTTGATAAAGCCAAATTTATCAATTTTTTTATTGTTGTTCATGCTTTTGGCTAAGAATACATTGCCAAGTTCAAGGTCAAGAAGATTTATCACTAAGCTTTCTTCTAGCAGTTTTATTGTTTTAACACTTATTTTGAGGCGTCTGATTCAATTTGAGTTATTTTTTTTTTCTTGAGTTAAGGTCTCACTCTGTCATCTAGGCTAGAGTACAGTGGTACACTCATGGCTTACTACAGCCTCAACCTCCTAGGTTCAGGTATCCTTCTGCCTCAGCCTCTTGAGGAGCTGGGACCATAGGCTTGCACCACCACTCCTGACTAATTTTTTGGTGTTTTGTACAGACAAGATCTTATTATATTGTCTAGTTTTATCTCAAACTCCTAAGTTCAAGCAATCCTCCCACCTCCACCTCCCAAAGTACTGGGGTTATATGCATGAGCCACAATGCCTGGCTTTTTGTTAATTTTTATATATAATATGAAGTATAGACCCAACTTTATTCTTTTGTATGTGAATATCAAGGTGTGCCAACATAATTTTTCAAAGTAATTATTGTTTCTCCATTGAGTGACCTTGGAGTCCTTATTGAAAATCAATTGATCATGGAGATGTGAGTTTAGACTCTCAGTTCTATTCATTTGGCCTATATTTCTATTCTATGTCAACATCACACTGTCTTGATTAATGTTGCTTTGTAGCAAGTTTTGAAATTGGGAAATATGAGTCTTTCTACTTTGATCTTTATTTCAAGATTGTTTTGTTTATACTGGACTCTTGAATTTTCACATAGATTTCAGAATCAGCTTGCCAATTTCTACAAAGAAATCAGCTGGGGTTTCAATAAGCAGTACAATGAAACCAATTCAACAGTATTGTCATTTTAAAAATATTATGCCTTCTAATTCATGAATGTAGAATTTTTTCTATGAATGTAGATATTATTTAATTTTTTCAACAATGTTTTGTAATTTTCAGAAGATAGGTTTTACACTCTTTAAAAAAATTTTTCCCTAAATATTTTGATATTTTTAAAACTACTGTAAATTAATATTTTAGAATTTTTTTTTCATGTTGTTCATTACAAGTATATGGAAGTACTACTGATTTTTTTATATTGATTTTGCAACCTTATTGTATTCTTTTCATTAGTCTGTTGGTTTTTATTTTTTAAGTGCACTTAAATTTTAAAAATTTAAATAGAAGTGTGAGAGTAGACATACAAGTCTTACTTTTGATTTGAGCTGAAAAAATATCTAGTCTCTCAATTGAGTACTGTGTTCACTGTGGGTTGTTTACAGATGCCCTTTATGTGATTGAATAGGTTCCCTTTGTTCCTAGTTTCTTGAGTGTTTTTTTTTTTTTATCATGAAACATGATTAGAATTTGTCTAATGCTTTTTCTGAGTCTATTGAGATGATAATGAGGCTTTTCTTTTCTTATTCTATTAATATGATGTATTATATTAATTGATTTTCAGATAGTAAACCAACCTTGCATTCCTGAGATAAATTCCACTTTGTCATAGTATATAATTTTTTTATATGTTGTTGAATTTGTTGAATTCTGATGACTAGTATTTGGCTGAGTATTTTTGCATCCATTTTTGTTTTTATAAGAGACACTAGTCCACAATTTTTTCATGATGTCTTTGTCTGGTTTTGGTATCAGGATAACACTAACCTCATAGACTGACTTAGGAAGTGTTCTCTCATCTTCATTTTTTGAAGGAGTTTTTGAATAATTGATATTCTTCCTTTAAATGTTTGGTAGAATTTAGCTGTGAAGGAATATGGGCCTGGACTTTTCAGTATTGGTAAATTTTTTTTATTATTAATTCAATTTCTTTGATTTTTATGGTCCTATTCAAATTGTGTAGCCTTGAGTCAATGTTGGTAGTTTGTGTCTAAAAATTTTCCGTTTCATTTACGATATTAAATATATTGGTATGTGATTCTTCATAGATTCCTTGTAGTTTTTTTCCCCTGTAAGTTTAATAGAGATGGCTTTTCTGTTAATGATTCTATTAATCTGAGCCTTCTCAATATTTTTCATGGTTAATGTAGCTAAAGGTTGTCAATTTTGATCTTTTCAAAGAACCAGTTTTGATTTCACTGATTCTTGTCTATTGTCTTTCAAATCTTTAGTTTGAATTCTAATCTTTATGATTTCCTTTCTTCTGTTTTAGGTTTACTTTGCTCTACTTTTTCTAGTGTTTTAAGGTACAAGGTTAGATTATTAACTTGATATAGTTCTTTTTTTTTTAACATAGGCATATAGAGGTAAATTTTACGGCTTTAGCTGTTCCATAAATTTTGTTATGTTGTGTCTTCATTTGTATTCACCTCAAAGTACTTTCTAATTTCCCTGTTTTTGTTTTTTTTTGTTGTTGTTGTTTTTGACTCATTGATTACTTAGGAATGTGTTGTTTAATTTTCACATATTTATGAGTTTCACTTATTGGCTTTTATTTTCATTCAATTGTGATCGAAGAACATACTTTATATTATTTCTATCCTCATATTTATCAAGGTTTGTTTTATGTCCTAACATAAAATCCTGGAGAATGTTCTCCATGAATTTGATAAGAATAAATATTCTGCTGTTGTTAGGTAGTGTCCTACAGATGTCTGATAGGCTTAATTGTTTAATAGTTTTATTTAAATCTTCTATTTCCCTGTTGGTCTTCTGCCTAGTTATTTTGTTCATTATTGAAAGTAGGGTTTTGACATCTCCAACTTTTATTGTGAATTTTCTATTCTCCCTTTGTTTGTGTCAAGTTTTACTTCTTATGTTTTGGTATGTTAATGTTAGATGCATATATTCATGCAATTATTATAGCTTCCTAGTGAATTCACCCTTTTATTATTAGAAATTTCTCTCTTTTGTCACAATTTTCAATTTAAATTTTATTTTATCTGATGTTAGAATAGCCACTCCAGTTTTCTTGTGGTTGCTGTTTGCATTATATAACTTTTTCCATCCTTTTACTTTCACTCTATTTTTATCTTTGAATCAAGTGTGTGTAGCCTGTAAACAGCATAGTATTCAATCTAGGTTTATTTATTTTTTAAAACTAGTCTAACACTGCTTACATTTTGATTGGCCATTCAATCCATTCACATTTAATGTTACTATTGATATAGTTGAATTTACATCTACCAATTAATTCTTTGTTTTCTATCTTGTTCATGTCTTTTTTGTTTTGTTTTTCTATTTCTCTTTTACTGTATCTTTTGCATTAAATGAAGATTTTCTAATGTAACCTTTTATAATTGTAATGATTTTTTTCTTTATATATTTTTTGAATTATTTACTGACTGGTTGCCCTAAGGCTTATCGTATATATCTCATCTTCTCAGAATCAGTTTTAGATTTATACTAACTTGATTCCAATGATATATAAAAATGATATTACCATACAGCTTTATTTTTTTGTGTGTGATATTACTATTAGAATACACAACGATAAATGTTAAAAACCTAACAATGCATTATTATAATTTTTACTTTATACAATTTTATAATTTTAAAGTAGTTGAGAGAAGAAAGAAGAACAATTGCTTGTTTATAGCTTTTGTTATTTTAACCTTATTTATAATTTCTGTTCTTCTTTATTTGTTCTTGTGAATTAGAGTTAGTATCTGGAGACATTCTAATACATCTTTTTCCCATTTACCTCCTTTGCACTGTTAGAATAAAATATATGATATTTCTATATGTCATAGGTCCAATAATACATTATCTACATATTGCATTACACAAATGCTTTTATCAGTTTTTAAAAAAATAGGGAGAATAAATATGTATTTACCCTGTATTTTATAATTGCATAATTACCTTTACTGGTACTGTTTGTTTCTTCAAATGAATTCAAGTTACCACCTACAGTCATGTCCTTTCAGGCTGAAGAACTTCCTTTAGTATTTCTTGTAAGGAAAATCTGGTAGTCAAAAATTTTCTCCATTTGTTTATCTGTGAATGTCTTTATTTCATCACAGTGTTTTCCCAATACTTCCACCCTCAATTTTTTTTTTTTAAATTATAAGTCAGTTGTTAATCTTATTGAGTTTCCTTTGTAAGTGACATTGTTTTTATTTTCTTACTGCTTTTAAAATTTTCTCATTTAAAAAATTTTTCTCATCATTCTGCAGTTTTTTTCATTTGTATGTTGAAAAGTGTTTTATTAAAGTTATTTTTATGTTTTTCTTTTATCAGTTTGATTGGGCCTAAAGCACTACAGGTTTACTCATTTATGGAAGGTAAAATTACACCTATTTATGAATAGTTTCCCAATGCTTAATATGGCAAAAATTTTACTGAAAGAATAGAGGCATTAATTGTACTTTGGAATTTTTTTCTTTTCTTTTTTTTTTTTTTGAGTTGGAGTCTCACTCTGTCACTCAGACTGGAGTGCAGTGGCTGCTCCTGGCCGCCTCAGCCTTCCGAGTAGCTGGAACTACAGGCGCGCGCTACCACACCCGGCTAATTTTTTGATTTATTGTAGAGATGAGGGCTTGCCAAGTTGCCCAGGCGGGTATCGAACCCGCGGGCTCAGGCAATCCACTCACCTCAGTCCCCCAAAGGCGCGGGATTACAGACTAAGCCACTGAGTCCGGTTTGGAATTTTGTTCTTCTAAAGAACATTTTAATAAAATGAACAACTTTGTAAATTCATGCTGCTGGAAGTCTCATGAGATACACTTCTGGTACTCCTAGAAATAGGCCAGTGCACTGGGGACAGGGAGCCAGGGCAGGTTCTGAACTTATTCCTGTTTAGGGTTACACTTTTGAAATAAATCTCCTTTATTAACAGTTGCTTTGTGTTCTCCCAGCAATGCTGCATCCCTGAGGTATATTTACATTTATAGATTTATATTTATTTTTCTTATCCTATTAGTTTGTTAGTTTTTTAGAAGTGGGTTCCTTGATAAGTTCAGCTTCACATGTCCCAAGTATAATAGTACTTGGTGCATAATAGATCACTAATCCCAAACTTGACATATTTAGGTAAATTCAGCCCAGATATCATAATTTATTACCTCAGCACTGTGTTATTATTTGTTTGTTTATAATTTGGATGTCTTCAAGTAGGGTCAAAACCTTCCAGTGATGCCTCTCCCTTTTATCTTAATGCTCTGCCTGAATGGTTCCTGAAAGCCCTGGAGTTTTTATGCATATGAAAAATAATTTATGCAAGCTAACTGATTTAATAAAAATTTAATTGTGAAGATGAGAATTTCTTAACCAAAAATTAATAAATTGGCTTCTGGTAGTTATCTTTTGGTTCTTATATGTTTATATAGAATATTATGTATACTCATATATAAATGCATTTTCTTAGAAAAAAGGCCTACAGTTTTATTAGATAACAGTTTAGATAGCCACCTTAATATCTCAATTATAATATGCACTAATAATACTCTTATGGGAAAATTAAAAACTAAATTAAATGTGCACAGCATTTTAAAACTGATTTTACAATAAGGTACAATTTTCTTCAGTAACACAATCAAATTAGAGTCTAAGTTTTATACAAATGCAAAATCTACTGATCATTCTGGCACCAGTACACATACTAACTGAGTTGAAAAAGTCAATGGCAAGCTAATGTATTTATTTCTCTTATGCATGGCTACATTTTAACTGTACAGTAAGAAACTACTAGTGGTGTTTCATTACTTATTTCTCTCCTTAGCAGCTGGCAAAGTTTCTTTTGACAGTAATTATGAGCTACATATAATCTTCTAAAAGATTTTTTAAAATAAGATGTTTTTGGATCTAGAAAATATGTTTATGTGGTCATACTTGATGTTTTTAGTCATATTTATAATGAAAACGATATATAGTTTAATATACACACTCTATATGAAACAAGCTATGAAGATTACACTGTAAGTTTTGATAATGTTTTCCAGGTTCCTCTTACTAAAGAGGCTTATAATTATTAGTAGTGCTGAGGGATGACTTTTGTTAACTACAACTCTATAATCTTTATTCTATTTTGTTCTCCGTTTTCAACTTCTGATCAGTGTTGGAACTTTTGTTTCCTAACTCAGGGGCACTGCTCCCAAGTCTCAATCTTTCCTCTTGCAGTTTCTCCAAGTCTAAGCTTTGAATACACTTTCTTGGCTTCAAAGTGCTCTAACTCACTGATTATGTTGTGTTGGCAACAGCACCGTCCTTGTATTGTTAAGAATGTGATGCTGTAATGATGAGAAGGGTTTTAAAGGTTCTCAAGAAATGAGTCTATTTACTTTGATGATGAACTGAAATATGAATCACTGATACGCACAGTGTGATTGCATCCTATGGATCACTTACTTGCAGAGTGCAGTTGAATCCTTTGGGCAGTACTGCTGCAGTTGCCTCCATGTCGTCACCACTTAATTACTTCATATCTCTTATAGTGTGATTTTCAATAGCAAAAAGTTAGATGTCAAGAAAGACTAGATCTGTTGAAGAGCATCCTAATAATAATAGTTTCAAATCTATAGTGCTGCTCTTGGTCACCAAGATGTAAATTAGTCCGTCAACCATGCTATCTTTTTGTGGATAAAAATATAATAGAAATTGAGATATTGGAAAAAGCTTTTGAATTGTTTTGCCTTTATGGAGTGAGGGTATTATGCAAAGTAAAAAATGTATCCTACGCCTTTTTGAAGTAGCATAAAAAGATAACAATATATGTTCTGTTTTCTATTTCTATATATTTTCCCCCTTAACTAATTATACAGTTTATGACATTTTCCATATATAATTGTTTTCATTCCTCCTCATCTTGAGGGTTAAAGCTTGTCCATCTTTGCTCTTGTAGAATCTAGAATCTAATAGATGCTCAGAAGTTGTATGTTGAATATTATAAACCCTTTAGTTATTGATTCTATTTTTTTTTTGAGTTGAAGTCTCACTCCGTCACCCAGACTGGAGTGCAGTGACACACTCACGGCCATCCCAGTGTCAACCTACTGGGCTCCAACGATCCTTCCTCCTCAGTCTTCAAGTAGCCGGAACCATAGGCACAGGCTACCACACCGGCTCATTTTTTTATTTATTGTAGAGATGAGGGCTTGCCAAGTTGCCCGGGCTGGTCTCAAACTTGCGGGCTCAGTCAATTTACTCACCTTGGCCTCCCAAAGTGCTGTGATTACAGGCTGAGCCACCAAACTCCACCTAGATATTGATGCTTAAATATGTGGACTTTTTCCTTTAAGAGGTTTTGTGAACTTCTCAGTTTTACACTAAGGTTGCTCGTTTGAGAAAGTATGCGATGATGCTTTTATTCCACAACTTTCAGTAACCTTCGTTATTGTAATAAAGTCTCCCCCAAAATTAGTTCTGTTCATATTTGGTGTTTATATATGGTAAAAGTTAAAATGTAAATAACCATCTGCCCAGGTTTCACTTTAGGTGAAAATAATATAGGAAAATAACTAGGTAAGAAAAATCATCAAATCTAAGAGAAGCTCAGAAGTTGTATAATGAATATTATAAACACTTTAGACAGTCTTTTTTTTTTTTGAGTTGGAGTTTTACTCTGTCTGCCATGGATTCTTTAATCAGGGCCAGAGAATCAAACAGAATGACTAGTAACTAAAGTTATGAAAATGAGGTGATGAGGGTGATGTGTGCAGATAGCAAGTTGTAAAGTCCACAAGAAAACTGAGATGAGGAGAGGAGAGGCAACTGGTTGAACACTGTGGTCATGAAGAAGTCTAAGTTTAGATTATAGGTTTTAATTAGTACCCAGAATGAGTTTTGAAGACATTAATGGAACCCTAAAGGAAAAATTTATACTATGGCTATCACAAAATTTTGTTTTTATTATTTTGAATGTTTAATGAAATGATCTTATTTTATAGTCTTTTTTTTTTCTTGGAGGAAGGAAGAGGATACTCATTTAGACACTCCTTCTAGATGTGTTCAACAGCATATTTAACTCATTAATGAGCAGAATAGTCCAGTGGCATATATTTTATGCCCATTTTACAGATGAGGAAAAGGAGTTTCAACAGTTTTAAATAGAGTGGTCAAAGCCACCTAGGTAGGCAGTAGTAGAGGTGGGATTTAAAACTGTTATACCATAGGTGGTAAAAATAGGAAATTCAGAGATTCCAGTTTCTGCCACAAAAAGTAATCAATTTCAGTTTTTGCCTTACTGCTATAAACAACTAGAAAATTGGGCAAAAATATATGAAACACTCATTTTTAGAAATTGGACAGTAGACAGTAAAAAACTACAAACCTTGAGAGAAGGAAAATAAACAAAGTGAGATTTATGATTGCACCAGCTTTCTGCGTAAAGGAATTTTCTGCACCACGAGGCAGGGAAGGGGCTCCTAGGGGAGCACAATGGTATTGGTGAGTTAAATAAAAAAAGGTTAGAGTCCTGGGAGGTAAAGAAGACCAAAAACACAAAGTCCCAGAGGAGGAAGCTAGCTGGATAAGGAGCAGTGAATCTGTATAGGGTGTCTTGAATCTGTGTGTCTTGATACATTTTTCAAACGTTAAACCAACGTTTCATTCCTCAGTTTTGGTACATTATACTTTCTAGGTTTCTGGGATCAATTTGCTAATATGTTGTAAAGGATTGTTGCATCTCTGTTCATGAAGAATATTAGTCTGTGATATTCTTTTCTTATAATATCTTTGACTTCTGGTATTAGAGTTTATAAATAGTTTTGGCTTTGTAAAGAGAGACTGCTGGGGAAAAATGAAATAAATTTAAATGCATGGATGTCATATATAAAACAATCACAAGAAGGTAGCAAGAAGGCATACCAGCTAACAACATCAGGACCCAAAAAATGGTCAGAGTGGTGTAAACAAGGACCTGCTGGGAAACACACAATGCCAGCACCTATAGGATACAGCAAGAGCAGTACTAAGAGTGAGGTTTAAATATAAATGTCTATATCAAAGAAGTAGAAAAATGTCAAATCGACAACCTAATAGTGTACCTCAAGGAAATAGAAAAGCATGGGGGGAAAAAGCCCCAAATTAATTACTGGAAGGAAAGGAATAATAAAGATTAGAGCAGATCTAAACAAAAGAAAGACCAAAAGTAAATACAAATGTTCAACAAAATAAAATGTTGATTTTTGAAAAGGAAAATAAAGTTAATAAACTTTTAGCTAGACTAACTATATATTAATACACATACACACAAGCACATTATATGATATGCAAAAGAAATCCTCTTGACAAAAATTAAACACCATTCAAAGTACAAACCTTCAGCAAACTAAAGATAGCAAGGAAATTCTATCTGATGAAAAAAATCTATTAAGCTATAGCTAACTTACTGTTCATTGACAATATTTTTCCCTTAAGATCAGTAACCAGGCAAAGTTTTCTGCTCTCACCAATTCTGTTCAATATTAGACTAGATATCTGAGATATTGCAACACAGCAAGGAAAAGAAATGACATACCAATTAAAATAAAGAAGCATCACTAAGAAAAATAAAAAGCAAGCCACAAATGGAGATAAAATATGTGGAATTAATCTAACAAGGCACTTGGGTTTACTATATAAAAACAACTCTTACAAGATAACGATTCTAAGAAAAATCAACCTAAAAATAAATAAAATATTTGGATGAATGCTTCTCAAAACTAGATTTACAAATGACAAAAAAAAAAAATAGGAAAGTATACCAAATTTAATCAATTATCATGGAAATCTAAATTAAAACTCCCAATAAGACATTCTACTTACCTATTAGAATGGCTAAATTTTTAAAAGACTGCTAGTACAAAGAACTAGTGAAAATGGGGAGCAACTTGAATTCTCATTTAGCACAATTGAGAATGTGACCAATATAACTACTTTAGAAAGTAGTTTGGTAGTTTCTTTTTTATTTTTTCTATTTTAAAGATGTGGGGTACAATTCAATATTAACTATACAAGTGATCATTGTACAGGTAAAGTTTGGGCCTTCCTCAGATCCCCATTTCACCTGTTTTAAGATCAGGCACTTTCATTGATTTTTTTTTTTTTTTTTTTTTTTGAGTTGGAGTCTCACTCTGTCGCCCAGACTGGAGTGCAGTGGCCACCGCAGCCTCCCGGCCACCGCAGCCTCGACCTGCTGGACTCTGGCGATCCTTCCGCTCAGCCTTCCAAGTAGTGGAACTACAGGCGCGCGCTACAACGCCCGGCTAATTTTTGATTTATTGTGGAGATGAGGTCTCGCCAAATTGCCCGGGCGGGTCTCGAACCCGCGAGCTCAGGCGATCCACTCACCTCAGCCTCCCAAGGCGCGGGATTACAGGCTGAGCCACCGAGCCTAGCTACTTTTATTGATGTTATTACCCCTCCCCCAGTTCTTCTTGTGGCCATTTCTGGCTACTGTCAATCCCTTTCTTATATCATTATGTAAATGTTCAGGGCTCACTTGTGAGTGTGAACCTGTGGTATTCAGTTCTTTGTTTCTGTGATAAATCATTGAGTATGGTAATTTCTTTTAGAGGAAAACAGTCTCTCACTATGTGACCCAGACATTCTATATCTAGGTCCTTGCCCCACATAATTTAAAGGAATGCATTCACACAAAGTTTTAAATGAAATTTTTTTATAACAGCAATATTCAAATAACCCCAAAGTGAAAACAACCTTTTGAGGGCAGAATAGCAACTACGTGGACCACTCATATAAAACTTGGTTCCGAAGTTAAGACTGATGATGCCACACACACATGAAGTAGGCATGATAAAATTGTTACTCACATAATGAAGCTTTCTGGGGAGGGTTTGAGAAAACAAGGTAAGGATGTACACGTCAGGTTTTATAGCGGTCGGTGGTGGGGCTAAGGTGAGGTCTCCGGCCTGTGAGCTGTCTTGTTTGGTTTGGAATTCCCATTGGAACCAACAGAGGGAGCACCTGGATTTTCTTTTCTTTTTTTTAATTTGAGTTGGAGTCTCTGTCACCCAGATTGGAGAGCAGTGGCCGCTCCCCGGCCACCGCAGCCTCGACCTGCTGGGCTCCTGCGATCCTTCCGCCTCAGCCTTCCGAGTAGCTGGAACTACAGGCACGCGCTACCATGCCCGGCTAATTTTTGATTTTATGTAGAGATGAGGTCTCACCAAGTTGCACAGGCGGGTCTCGAACCTGCGGGCTCAGGCAATCCACTCACCTCAGCCTCCCAAAGGCACGGGATTACAGGATTTTCTTATTAGCCTCCATAGATATGGGGCAAGAGGGGAAGGTGGAGGAGGGAGATTTGAACGCCGTCAGCAGATAAACATTAAAGTGAAGTCCAGACTTCGTATTACATAACTCAAATATCCATCCAAGTTGAGTATACAAAATAATTGTGGCACCTCTATACAATGGAATAGTAGTCACAAAGAAAAATTAGTGAACTACTCAAATATGGGAAATTGTGGATAAGTCTCAACAACATTTTGTTTTATTTTAGATATGAGAGTACATGTGCATGTTTGTTACATGGTTATATTTCATAATGTTGAAGTTCCGGCTTTCAGTGAGCCCATCACCCAAGTAGTGGACATAATACCCAATAGGTACTTTTTTGAACTCCCACCCTTCTTCCACCCTTCCCCCTTTTGGAGTCTTCAGTGTCTACTATTTCCATTTTTACGTCCATGAGTACTATTGCTTAGCTCCCACTTATCAGTGACAACGTGCAGATATAATTTTCTGATTCTGAGTTATTTAGCTTAGGATAATGGCCACTAGTTCTATCCACATTGCTGTGAAGGATATGATTTTATTTTATTTTTCATGGCTGCATAGTATTCCATCGTGTGTGTGTGTGTGTGTGTGTGTGTGTGTGTGTGTGTGTGTGTGTGTATGTGTGTATGTATATTTATATTTATCACATTTTCCTTGACCAGTCAACCATTGTACAGTCACAGGTTTATTCCATGACTTTGCTATTACATATAGTGCTGCCATAAACATATGAGTGTGGGTGTCTTTTTGATAAAATGATTTTATTTTCCTTTGGATAAATACCCAAGTGTAGAATTGCTTGGTCAAATGGTAGTTCTATTTTTGTTCTCTGAGAAATCTCCATACAATTTTCCATAGAGGTTGAACTAATTAACATTCCCACCAACACCCTAGCCCCACCACAAACCAACAGTGTATAAGCATTATCTTTTCTCCAAAACCTCACCAACATCTGTTATTTTTTTACTTTTTAATAATAGCCATTCTGACTGGTGTGAGATGGTCTCACATTGTGGTTTTAATTTGCATTTCTCTGATAATTAGTGATGATGAGCAATTTTTTATATGTTTGTTGGCAGCTTGTATGTCTTCTTTTGAGAGGTTCATGTCCTTTGCTATTTTTTCATGGTTTGTTTTATTGTTGTGGATTTAATGAAGTTTCATATAGATTCTGAATATTGGTGCTTTGTCAGATGCATAGTTTGCAGATATTTTCTCCCATTATGTGGGTTGTATGTTTATTCTGTTGATTGTTTCTTTTGCTGTGCAGAATCTCTTTGGTTTAATTAAGTTCTGTTTGTCTATTCTTGTTTTTGTTGCATTTGCTTTTGAGGTCTTAATCTTAAATTCTTTCTTGAAGACAATGTCCAGAAAAGATTTTCCTAGGTTTTCTCCTAGGAATTTTGTAGTTTCAGGTCAGGCATTTAAGACTTTAATCCACTTTGAGTAAATTTTTGTATATAGAAAGAAATAAGGATCGAGTTTCATTCTTCTGCACATGGTTAGTCAGTTTTCCCAATAGCATTTATTGAATAGGGTGTCCTTTTCCGATTGTCTGTTTTTGTTGATTTTGTCAAAGATCAGTTGGTTGTAGGTATGAGGCATTATCACTTGATTCTGTATTATGTTCCTTTGATCTATGTGTTTATTTTTGTATCTATATCATTCTGTTTTGGTAACTGTAGCTTTGTAGTGTAGTTTGAAGTCAGTTAATGTGATGTCTCCAGCTTTGTTCTTTTTGCTTAGGATTGCTTTGACTACTCAACAACATTTTTTTGACTAAAGGAGGAAAGACAGAAAAGAGGCCATCCTATGTGACACTATTTGCATGAAATTCTAGAATGAGTAAAACTAATCTAAATGACAAAAAAAATAGTGTTTATTTGGTCTTGTGGAAGGGGTTATTAACTTCAACATGGCAAGAGGGAATGTTTTTGGCTGATAGAAATATTCTGCATATTGATTATCATGTTGGTCACATGTGTGAATATACTTGTCCTACATGTGAAACTTGACATTTGAAATGGCTATAATATTTAATATGCAAATTATACATCAATAAAATTGATGAGAAAAAGGGGAGCCTTACAAATAAAGAAATAAAAATGATGCATAGACATATGAAAAATGTTTAGCCTTGCAAATTATATTAGCAGTTAATTCATTTGTGCTTAAACTTAGAAAAATAGTATAGTTCAAAGTACTTTAGTTTAAATTCTGACAACCACTTATTAGCTGAACAAATTAATTTTGGAAAGTTATTTTATTTCTGTATCTTTTCTTCTGCTTCAGTAAGTGAGACAATAGTATCCAGTACCTCAAGAGTTATTTTGAGTACTAAATGAGTAAGTATCCTATAGTGCTTAGAACAATGCCTGGGAAGAAATAAACCATTGTTAAATGTTTGGTTCATTTCTTTTTTAACAAACATCCAGATACATGAATACTTTCATGGGCAGTTGCTGGAAATGTTATTACATTCTTTTTTTGAGGTCATTTCGTATAAAATCCCTTTAAAATGCGCATGCATTTGAGAAATATTTCCATCTCTGGGAATGCATATTATACAATTAATTGTGTGCATATGCATTGACTTTGCTTCGAGGACATACACTCATATCAGTGTTTATAGAAGGGAAAAAAGAGAAGGTAATACAAATATAAGGAAGTAAGTTATGGTGTAGTTGTACATGATTTTTCTTGAATTTCTATGAAAATGTACCAACAAGCAATAACGTATACTATAAATTACTGTAGGGAAAAAAAACAAGCTAATGATTGATGATAAATCAATGTTAAAACAATTGCATGCATAACAGCAGCAAAAATATAAAATGCTAAAATAATCCATATAAGAAATTCAGGACTCAAGGGAGTGTTTATATAAAAAGAAAAAAAAGAGTCATATCTAGATGAAAAACAATCTTAGCTCTGTCACTTGCTAGCTATATGATAATTAACAATTAACTTTTTTTTTTTTTTGAGTTGGAGTCTCACTCTGTCACCCAGGCTGGAAGGTAGTGGCATGCACCCAGTCACCGCAGCCTCGACCTGCTGGGCTCCTGTGATCCTTCCGCCTCAGCTTTCCATGTAGCATGAACTACAGGCACGCGCTACCACACCCAGCTAATTTTTGATTTATTGTAGAGACGAGGTCTCACCAAGGTGCCCGGGTGGGTCTCGAACCCGTGGGCTCAGGCAATCCTCTCACCTCGGCCTCCTAAAGTGCTGGGATTACAGGCTGAGCCACCGAGCCCGGCCAACAATTAAATATTTAGAGCTTCTGTTTGTCCAAGGATTAAAATAGGGATGATATATGACAGTATATATATATTAATTTCATAGATTTTTGTGGAAACATTCATTGAAGTGATACATATTAATAGAGTATTAGGTGATGATTAAATGGCAGTTATTATTCAAATTTCTTAATTTAATAAGACACTTAAATGAGTATATTAACATGCCTTTCTCTGGGATGCAAAAACTAATATTATAAAGATGCACAACCTAGCAAAAATTTAAAAATATCACATAAATCTATAATCCTAGTAGGATATTTGGTGCAATACTTGCAACATTCATTTGGAAAAACAAACAGCAAACATATCTAAGGAGAAAAGAATGGGTATTAAAATATATTTCAATGCTACAATAATTAAAGCGACATGGCTGTGAAGAAATAATAGTAAGCCAAATCAGTGGAATGAGAAATTAAAATGAAAATATGTCATTATCTACTCATATTGATCTAGATCTAGACATAGATATAAGAATTTAATACAATATAAACATAAAATTAAAAACCAACAATAGATTACTCAAAATGAATAGACCTTTGAAAAAAATTAGATTTTTACCTCACATCATAACCAAAAAATATATTTCAGATTAAGAAAATACTTAAATGCTAGAAAAAAGAGAACATGAATATCTAACTGATATCTAAAGACTTAGTTTAATTGCATGCAAGCAATTACTAAAAACAAAACAAACAAAAAAAGTGAATCCATAAATTGTTTGTCTGAAATACAGAAATCCTAAGTGAAATTACAAAGCAAAAGAATTGTGAAATATCTGCAACATATATGACAGTCATAATATTCTATATATTTTTTTATTTTAAAATATTATGTTTAAACTGTCTTTAATTATAACATTAATTATAACATTTTCTTTTTTGATGATGAACTAGAGATTTTGTGACTTTACAAGCACAAGTAATTTAACAAAATATTAATAACAAGATTTAGCCATAAAAACTGGAAGATTTTCTGGAGGTGAAAAAGTTCAAACATATTTTTTTACTCAAATGAAAAAACTAAGAAATGAACCTCATAAACAGAGAGATTAATCAGTGTTTCCTATGCTGTGAATATAAGTATTTTTAAATGCATGTAAATTGAGAAGAAAAGGAAATCAAGAGCTAGTATATATAAGCAATGGGACAGTAGATGCAGAGGAAAGAGAAGCAAAGGGATGGAGAGATGTAAGCAATACATTGTTAATAAAATAAATATAACTTTTTTTTTTTTTTGAGTTGGAGTCTCACTCTGTCTCCCAGACTGGAATGCAGTGGCCTCTCCTGGCCACCGCAGCCTCAACCTGCTGGGCTCCAGCGATCCTTCTGCTTCAGCCTTCCAAGTAGCCGGAATTACAGGCATGAGCTACCATGCCCGGCTGATTTTTTGATTTGTTGCAGAGATGAGGTCTCGCTGCCCAGGCAGGTCTCGAACCCGCGGGCTCAGGCAATCCAGTCACCTCAGCCTCCCAAAGGTGTGGGATTACAGGCTGAGCCACCAAGCCCAGCTATAACATGTATTGAACAAGAGTCCAACCTCATTTATAAATAAATGAAATACATATTTTAAAAAGTTCCAATCTAGTATCTCAGATTAGCAAATCTATCCTGATCACTATATTATACTGATAGCCATGTCAAGGATTTCCCTTAATGCCCTTTTGGGCCAATAATGATAATTACTAGACTCTTTCCTGATAAAAATGTGAATAAAAATTCATGCATAAAGATATTTGAAAAATTATTAATTATAATATAAAGAATGTAGTTTTTGTTGTAAGGGTCTTTCACTTATCTGGTTAGGAAGATGCAAAGATATTTCATTTTTATTGTGGATATTGTGAATGGGATTGTGTTTTTTATTTGGTTCTCTGCCTATTTGCTGTTGGTATAAAAAATGTGACTGTCTTTCGGACATTGATTTTTGTACCCTGAGACTTTGCCAAAGTCCTCTATCAGTGCTAAGAGGCTTTTGACAGATTCCCTTAGGTTTCCAAGTTTTGGGATTATATAATCAGCAAAGAAGGATAGCTTAACTTCCTCGTTTCCTATTTGAATACCCCTAATTTCCTTTTCTTGTCTGATTGCTGTAGCTAGGACTTCCAACACTATGCTGAACAGGAGGGTTGAGAGTAGGCAGGCAATCTTGTCCTTTTCTGGTTTTCAGGGACAATGTTTCCAATTTGTATCCATTTACAATATGTTGAATATGAGCTTATTATAGATGGCTCTCACTATTTTAAGGTATGTTCCCTCTATGTCTAGTTGCTCTATGGTTTTTATCAAGAAGGGATGCTGGATTTTGTCAAAAGCTTTTTCTGAATCTAATGATATAATCATGTGATTCTTGTTTTTACATCTGTTGATGTATTTAATTACATTTATGGTCTTGTGGATATTGAAGCAGCCCTGCATCATGGGGATGAAACCTACTTGGTCATGGTGGATAATTCTTGAGTTGTGTTGTTGGATCTGATTTGTTAGAATCTTATTGAGAATTTTTGCGTCAATATCCGTCAGGGATATTGGCCTGTACTTCTCTTTCTTTCTTAGGTCTTTGCCTGGTTTGGGTTTCAGTATGATGTTAGCTCCATAGAATGATTTGGGGAGAGTTCTGTCTGTCTCAATTGCCTGGAATATTTTCAGTAGAATTGGTATCAGCTCATCCTTGTATGTTTTGTAGAATTCCACTGGAAAGCTGTCTGGTCCAGGGCTTTTTTTTTTTTCTGTAGGTGGTTTTCTTATGATGAAGTCAATTTTCTGGATAGTTATTGGTCTACTTAGGGTCTCAATATCCTCTTGTTTCAACTTTGGGAGGTTGTGTGATGTCAGAAAGTCCTCAATTTCATTTAGGTTTTTGAGTTTGTTTCCATACAAGTATGCATAGTTATCTCTGATAATTTTTTGCATTTCTTTAGGGTCAGTTGTGGTTTCACCTTTTGTGTTTTTAATTGTGTTTATTTATGCTTTTTGTCTCTCTTTTTTGGTCAGTCTGGCTAGGGGACCATCAGTCTTGTTTATCCTTTCAAAGAAACAGATTTATATTTTGTTGATTTTTTTTTCTATGATATTTTTGTCTTCTATGTCCTGTAGTTGGGGTTTTACTTTGGTCATCTGGATTCTTCTGCTGAAGTTAGGGTTTTGGTGGTCTTGTCTTTTCAGCTCCCTTAAGGGATTTGTTAGATTGTTAATTTGTGATCTGTCTGTTTTCCTGATATGTTTGCATAGAGCTAAAAATTTCCCTCTTACTACTTATTTCATGGCATACCAGAGATTTTGGTAAAAATGAGTCATTGTTTTCATTTGTTTCCAAAAATCTTTCAGTTTCTGTTTTGATTTCTGTATTGACCCAGATTTGCTTGGCATTACACTGTTTAGTGTCCATATCTGTGTGTTTTGGAGGGATCCTGTTGCTGGTGATATTTCTTTTTATTCCACTGTGGTCTGAGGAGATGCATGGTAGTATGTTGATCTTACAGAATTTGTTTATGCTTGATTTGTGGTTGAGGATGTGATCAGTCTTGGAATATGTTCCATGTCGTGATGAGTAGACTGTATATTCTGTCATTGTTGGATGGAGTGTTCTGTAGGTATCTATTAAGTCCATTTGGTCAAGTGTCAAGTTGAGGTTCCAGATATCCTTATTGATTTTTTGCCTCAATTATCTATCTGGGTTGTTGGTGGGGTATTTAAGTCCCTAGTTATAATAATGCTAGAGTCAATACCTTTTTTAGTTTACTTAGTTGTTGCTTTATAAATCCTGGCGCTGTTTATTGAATCCATATGTGTGTAGAGAGGATATTTCTTGTTGATGAATTGAACCTTTAATCATTATATAGTAACCTTCTGTACCTTTTTAAATTTTTGATAGCTTGAAGGTTGTTTTGTGTGATATTAAAATCGTGACTCTTTCCTTTTCTTGTTCTCCATCCACCTAACTTTGTTTTCCATCCTCTAACTTTGAGTCTGTGGGTGTACTTTGTAGTGAAATGTTTTACCTGGAATCAGCATATTGTTGGGTTGTGTTTTTATCCAGTTTGCCATTCTATGGCTTTTCTGTGATGCATTTATTCCTTTCATATTCAAGCAGATTATTGAAATGTGAGAGTTTATTACTGTCATGAGGCTCTTATAGAGTTTTTAAATTTGTTTTCTTTTAACTTTTGCGTTGATATATATGCGTGTTTTCAATTTTGCAGTCACGATGTATACTCTGTTTGTTTTCCTGTACTTTTGCAAAGTGTGTGGTCATTCTTTTCTTCTTTTTTCTGTGCATAATACCTTTTTAATCATCTCCTGTAGAGCTGGTCTGGAAGTAGCATGATCTCTTAGGGAATGGATGTCTGGGGAGGATTTCAATTCTCCATTGCTAATAAAGCTTAGCGTAGCTAGGTAGGAAATTCTTGTTTGTAACTGCTTAAAGAAATCAAAAAAGACACAAACAATTGGAAAAATATTCCATGATCATTGATTGGAAGAATTGACATTGTTATGATGTTCATCCTACTCAAGGCAATCTATAGATTGAATGCAATAGCCATTAGACTACTAACATCATTCTTCTTAGACCTGGAAATGACAATACAGAAATTCATATGGAAACATAAACAACCACTAATAGCCAAAACAATACCCAGCAAAAGAAACAAAGCGGGAGGTATCACACTTCCAGACTTTAAACTTTATTATAAGGCTACAATAATCAAAACAGCCTGGTATTGGTATAAGAACAGGCATATAGATCAATGAAACAGGATAGTAATTCTGGAAACAAAACCTCAATTTCTCAACCAACTCATATTTGACAAAGCCTCCACTAACAGTCACTGTGGAGAAGTGATACTACTCAGTAAATGGTGAGGAAAAACTGACTGAGCACGTGCAGAAGAATGAAACAGGACCACTGCTTATCACCATATACAAAAATCAACTCTGAATGGGTCAAATACCTAAACATAAAACTTCAAACTACAAGATTCTTAGAAAATGCAGGAGACAGATTTATAGACATTGGAATAAGAAACCAATTCCTTATCATAATCCAAAAAGCCTATGACATATGAGATAAGATAGACAAGTGGGACTTCATCAAACTGAAAAATTTTGCAAAGCAGAAGAAACCATCAAGAGAGCAGGGAGACAGCCTACAGAATGGGAAAAAATATTTGCTACCTGTATATCTAACAAAGGTCTAACATCCATGATCTACAAGGAACTCAAATGTGCCAAAAGGAGAAAAACAAACAGCCCTTTTGAAAAGTGGGCAAAAGACATGGATAGACACTTCTCAAAAAGAAGACATACAAACAGCCAAGAGATACATGAAAATATGCTCAACCTCACTAATCATCAAAGAAATGCAAATCAAAACCACACTGAGATACTTAATTCCAATAAGGATGACCATGATCAATAATTCAAAAGTAACAGATGCCTGAGAGGATGCAAAGAAAAGGGAACACTTCTACACTGTTGGTGGGAGTATAAACTAGTACAACATTTGTGGGAAATGGTGTGGAGATTTCTAAAAGATCTAGAAATTGACCTTCCATATGACCCAGTAGTCCCCCTTCTGGGAATATACCTGGAGGAACTCAAATTATTCTACATAAAAGATACCTGCACATGCATGTTTATTGCAGTACTATTCACAATAGTAAAAACATGGAGCCAACTGTGCTGCTCATCGAAAGTGGACTGGATAAAGAAATATGTGGCACATATACATGATGGAATATTACACAGTCATAAAAATGGGCAAATTTTGGACTTTGCAGCAGCTTGGATGGATTTAGAGTTTATGATAGTCAGTGATCTATCATAGAAACAAAGAACTGAGTACCACATGTTGTCATTCATACATGGATCTTGAACACTTATCATGAAAGGGATTGGCAGTAATGAAACACTACCAAAGGTGGGATGGCAGGGGAGTGGGCCGTCGTATAACATCACTAAGGGACCTGATCATAAAACTGGAAAAGTGAGGACCATTAGGAGGCTCAGACTTCACCTTTACTAGACCACTTATGTATCGAATCCTGACTTGTACTCCATATCATTAAAATAAAAAAATAATGTAATCCTCTATATCCTACAGTGGATAATAAGCAAATTATGGTATTCATTTATACATTGTTATCTAGCAGCTAATATTTTTTTTAGAAAGAATTTTTAGGCCAGGCTCGGTGGCTTAGCCTGTAATCCCAGCACTTTGGGAGACCGAGGCAAGTGGATTGCCTGAGCCCGCAGGTTCAAGACTCGCCTGGGCAACTTGGCGAGACCTCATCTCTAAAATAAATAAAAAATTAGCCAGGCGTGTTAGTGCACGCCTGGAGTTCCGGCTACTTGGAAGGCTGAGGCGGAAGAATCACCGGAGCCCAGCAGGTTGAGGTTGCAGTGGCCAGGAGCATGCCACTGCACTCATCTGGGTGACAGAGTGAGACTCCAACTCAAAAAAAAAAGAAAGAAAGAATTTTTAATAATATTGATAGCAGTTATACATAAGTAAAAAAACAAGATGCAAAACTGTTAGTTACATCTTCTTAACAATGTGCCATCAAAGCATTCACAGACAAAACTTTAAAAAGAAATATGAGTATGATTATAAAAATTATACTCTTCAGTTTTTGGTGTTATTCCATATGCATTACTCTGCATTCCAACAAAAGTTATTTTTATAAGAATTGCTTTATAGCAATGTAAAATATGTTCTATATAAAATTTTTTTGCTATGATCATCAAATTTAGAATTGGAGTATTATAAAAATATTTTAGAAGATTTGGAGAAATAACTTGCTTTACTTTGGGCTTGTAAAAAGATGAATTTCATGTATGCATTAAATACCAGGTTAGTTGAAAAATTCCAATAATTTTTCATGTTATTTTTAAAAATGTGTTTTGTATTTAGACATGCTTATCATTCAAAACAAAATTCCTGTTTTACTCCTTCCTCCTACACTGGAGAACACAAAGTCTTACAATGTGGAGGAGATAGTAAGCTCTTTGGAATTATCTTTTCAAGATGACTAATTTTATTGTTTAAAAATACTTTATGAAGCATTTCACTGAGTAAATACTATTGAAACCCCAATACATCATTAACTATCAATTTTTGACATTGCTTTTTTGTTGTCTTTTTTTTTTTGAGTCAAAGTCTCACTCTTGTCATCTAGATTGGAGTTTAGTAGTGGCACACTCACGGCCATCACAGCCTCGACCTTCTGGGCTTAGGCGATCCTTCCACCTCAGCCTTCCAAGTAGCTGGAACTATAGTCACACATCACCACGCCCAGCTAGTTAATTTGTGATTTATTGTAGAGACGAGGTCTCACCAAGCTGCCAGGCTGGTCTCAAACCCCTGGGCTCAGTCAATCCTCTTGCCTTGGCCTCCCAAAGTGCTGGAATGACAGGCTTAGTCACAGTGCCTGGCCTTTGGTTGTCTTTTTATAGTTTGTTTTATCACAGTATAGTCAGTTTGAAAAGTAGTTTCTGTTTAGTTTTTATGTTGTATCATGAATTTGCAGCATGTTGGGAGAGTTCTTTAAAATGTCATTAGCAAGAATGATTTTTTAATAATGTTCAATTTTCTAACTCATAAGAAAATTCAGAATAAGTAACAGAAAGATCGTAAAACATAATAAAGCCTGGTAACATCATCTCTAAATTTTTTTTTAAAGAAAAATGACATAAAAAGTAATTTAAAAAATAAATAGTAGGGTTTTGAAAAATATGCTGAAGTTTTAGATGGTATCTCCTGCTTCCTTTGGGCCACTGCTGTGCCAGTCTATTAAGCATTATTCTTTATACAGGTTCAATATTCTTAATCCCAAATTCCGAGATTCAAAATGCTCAAATTTGAAACTTTTTGAGCATCAACATGGTGTTCAAAGGAAATGCTCATTAGAACACCACAATTTTAGATGATTGGATTAAGAAAGGTTACCCAGTAAGTATAATGCAAATATTCCAAAATTTGAAAAATTTAAAAATCCAAAATACTTTTGTCCCAAACATTTCAGATAAGAGATACTCAACTTGTCTGTAAAACAGTATTAATTACCAATTCACATACTTTTTCATGTTTATTATGGATAGTAGATGTTTACTGTATACATGTCAGTTCATGTGCTACTTAAATTACTCTAAAGAATCCCCTACTGACCGGGCCAGTGGCTTAGCCTGTAATTCCAGCACTTTGGGAAGCCCAGGCAAGTGGATTGCCTGAGTCCATGGGTTTGAGACCAGGCTGGGCAACTTGTCTCTATAGTAAATCAAAAAATTAGCCGGGCATGGTAGCGCCCCTGTAGATGGCTAAGGTGGAAGGATCGCTGGAGCCCAGCAGGTCAACACTGGGGTAGACATGAGTGTGCCACTGCATTCCAGCCTGGGTGACAGAGTGAGACTCCAGATAAAAAAAAAAAAAAAAAAATTCCTATCACATTACTTAATATGTTTTTCCCATGTCTATTTCTTCTCCTTTTAGACTTAATGAGACTTTACTTTCATGTTTCATTTATTTACCCAAACAGGAAATGCTTCCCGACGAAATGTATTAACACAATCATCTTCCTAGAAAACAGGAACGTTTCCAGTCAAAAATACAAAACTTGGAATTGAAAATACGAAACCTAGACCAGTAATAGCTGGCATTTACTTAGCATTCAACATTTGCTTTTCACTGTAAACTCTTTTATATACATTCATTTATTTAGCCTTCAAACTAATTCTATGAAATAGAAAATTGAGGAAACATGACCACAGATCCTGTGACCAGTAGTGAAACATCTGAGCCTGGAACCCAACTTTGGCTTCAGAGCCCACACTGTTAATCATTATTTTATGCAAAGACTACGAGAAGCAAATTGAAAGTGTTCTGCTGCTATTTTTATCAGATAAATTGGGCTCATCACAGACAAAATTACAGATTCATTCAATATGTATATTAGTGTTATATCCTGGCTGGTAAACAGGATCCCTATACTGAAGTCTCAGAATACATCATGTAGAAGACGTCAGAAAGCAGTCTGTTTTACTGGCTATTTAATAGTGGAATCAAGGGTATGATTACAAATTACATATATAGCAAAATCCCATTAGCAACATGTAGAAATATACATGTTATGAGGAGAGATACCCCTCCCAAAATGGAATTTAGTTATTAAAAAAACTTATTTATTCTTACATGTTTAAACTTGAGTCACCTTCAAAGTACTCTCTGTTTTAATGCAATACACTTTTTCTACTGCTCAAAACAGGTTTTGAGCTTGTCAATTTTGAGATCTTTTAGGGCTTCTGCCATTTTTGGTTTCACCTCTTCCACATCAGCAAAATCTTTACCTTTGGGGACGTTTTGTCATCCAGGAAACAAACAAACACATTGCTTGAGGTAAGATCAGGTGAATAAGGAGGATGGGACATTGGATCACGACTTTGTTTTTTTTTTTTTTGGTCAAAAACTGCTGAACACTTAGTGCGTTGTGGGCAAGTGCACTCATGAATCACCCATCATCAAATGGGTGCACACATTGAAAGAATATCTAAAAATGTCACTGATGCC
Source organism: Carlito syrichta (assembly GCF_000164805.1). NCBI lineage: Eukaryota > Metazoa > Chordata > Mammalia > Primates > Tarsiidae > Carlito > Carlito syrichta. The sequence goes on along the minus strand of NW_007245668.1, from coordinate 579,616 downwards.
AAACACACCCTCTTTGCAATAATGCTAGCTGGTACACTGATGCCAATGACTTTGTGAAACACTTACCTAGCAGGGGAAGCCTGTACTATAAAAAGCCCACCCTCCAAAACATAATTCCGTTTTTTGGGGATTTCCTTCTCATGTATCAATCAATATGCTTGGTAAGTGAGATAATATAAAATTAATTATGACCTGTGAGATACAAATGCCAGCTTGACTTTTTATACATTGTAACTTTGTTCAAACCTTTAATTTTCTCATGCAACATGCTAACATAATGCCTTTTTTGGAAGGGTTGTTATGAGGATTGGTGACACTAGCTTGAAAGCACTCAACTCAGCATCTGACACAATAAATTTTGTCTGTTATTGTGTAAACCGTGAGTAATAAGCACAACTTAGAGAATAAAGAAGGCATTCACCTGCTCTGTATGGGAATTTTAAATATTAAGAAAAAGTGAGCATTACATAAGGTAAAAAGGTACAAATACAAATGCAGGTCTATCTGTAAAAATGAAGACCTCTATCTTAAAATTAAAATAATTTTCTCACTTTGGAAGGATGTGCTGAAATTGTGTATGTGAAAATGACAACATTCATTTCTTTATTCATTCAACAGACAATTATCTAGGGTCTAGACCATTCTAAGTAGTGAAGAGAGACTCAATCTTTTCACATGTGAGGCTTACAAGTTAGAGCAGCAGTCCCCAATCTTTATGGCATCGGGACCAGTTTCATGGAAGACAATTTGTCCACGGATGAGGGTGAGAGAGGTGGTTTGGGGAATAATTCAAGCACATTACATTTATTGCACACTTTATTTCTATAATTACATTGCAATATATAATGAAATAATTAAACAACTCACCATAATGGAAAATCAGTGGGAGCCTTGAGTTGAGCCTACAACTAGATAGTCCCATCTGGCAGTGATGGGAGACAGTGACCCCCCATAGTGTGTTCTACTCCATAATCTCATTTTGGTTGCTGTCACAGCACAAAACCCTGCCTCACAAAGATAGAATGTTGGAAATAGAAACAGTGCTTATCTGACAGGAGGTGAAGTACAGGTGGTAATGCAAGCAATAGGGAGTGGCTATAAACACAGATGAAGCTTCTCTGGTTCCCTGACTACTACTCACCTCCTGCTGTGAGACTTTATTTGTAATAGGCCATGGACCAGTACTGGTCTGTGTCCTGGGAGTTGGGGACTCCTAGGTTACAGTGATCTTGGAAGAAAAGTAATATGGTCATATACCCAAATCAGGCTATTTGTAATTGATTTGTCCCAGTTGCACACTGCCAGGCAAGACCTGTTTTAGGAAAATGAAAAGCTGCCGGGCGCAGTGGCTCAAGCCTGTAATTCCAGTACTTTGGTAGGCCAAAGCAAGAGGATTGCCTGAGCCCAGGAGTTCAAGACTAGCCCAGGCAACTTGGTAAGAAATGGTCTCTAAAATAAATCAAGAAAAATTAGCTGGGTGTGGTGACGCGTACCTGTAGTTCCAGCTACTTGTAAGACTGAGGCAGAAGGATCACCTGAGCCCAGCAGGTCAAGAGTGGTGGCCGTGAATGTGCCACTGCACTCCAGCCTGCAACAGAGTGAGACTCCAACTTAAAATAAAAGAAAGAAAGAAAGAAAAGAAAGAAAGAAAGGAAGGAAGGAAGGAAGGAAGGAAGGAAGGAAGAAAAGAAAGAAAGAAAGAAAGAGAGAAAGGCTTACTTTAAGGTTTAAAAATTAACAAAATAATATATGGTATTCTGACATAGTAAAACGTTACATTTTAACTTAATTTATTAAATTTTCAGGTAGTTTTTTCTAATTGAGAGAATCATGAAAAATAAAGCAAAATGATTTGCAAAGTAAATGATTTCTGATTGAAAACCTTAACATGTAGACATGCTACATTATGTAATTCAATAGTTAACACTAGTTATAAAAGATGATTCTTTTAATATCAGTGATTTAACACAATAAAAGTTTATATTTTGTACATGTAAAGTACAATACTGGTGTATCTGTGGGATAATTATAGGATCTAGGCTCCTTGCCTAACTCTACCATCTTCAACCACTTGGCTTCCAAAGTCACCGCAAATGGGGCCAGGCATGGAACACAGTACATGGGAGACTTAAACTGGCAGCCATGGAAGTGGTGGGCCTCATTTCGACCCACATTTCATTGGTTAGAACGTACTTTGAAAGAGACTGTTGTCTAGGCCAATGGCACTCAAATTATGGTCCATGGACCTACTGTCCATCTACAAACTATTTGTTACTGATCTCCAGTTGTTCTGGATTTGAATCCACTATGTCACTAAGGACACAGCTGAATTTAGTAACAATTCTCTTGAAGAAAGAAACAAGTTTGTTGATTTATATTCTGGTGCAAGTTTCTAGCATAGGATTGTCACTTTGAGTAGCATTAGATTAACTGTGTGTTTAAGAGAAAGAAGAAATAGATGTGGTGACCCATTAGTCAGTTTCTACTATATCCAACTATATAATTCAGGTAGGTATATATTGTTAAGCAATATACTGTGCATTGGTTGTCTGTATGGTGAGAAAGAATATCCTCATAAACAAGTTACATGAAATACATTATTATTTACAGATAGGGCAGCAAGAAAAAAACAGAAGCCGAGGATTCATTGTGTGCTGGTAGCCTAAGGCTCAGAAACACTGCCTGGGTTGCCTGGAGTCTCTACTGTGTACGCCTCACTTGCACCACAGTTGAGGACACTGAAAAGCAGCCTGCCCTGAATTTTATATCTTAGGGGGTCAAAGCATTTGCTGAGTCAAAGCATTGAAATACATTCTGTTTGTGGGGGTGGATGGCATTGGAACAAAATCTAGGCTGTCCCAGCCAGTCCCTCCCTGTTTCAGGGTGTTGCATTCCTAGCACATTCTACAGTTATTCTTGAGAATTAAAAAAGGAAAAAGGGGGGGGGGGTCATGGGGAGAATTAAATCAATTCAAGGCCACCCAGACAAACGTCCTGCAACTATGTGTGAATGATGATAGTTTGGGTTTTAAATGGCCATAAGGAGTGTCAATATTAAAATATAAGTTACTTTAAAAAATTTTCAATAATTGAGTCTTTATATTGTTTTTTGAAGATATATTTGTATGACTGCATTAACACATTAGGAATGATTTAAGATAAATGATTGTAATCGTTCGCATTGTAAGTTTTTAGAGTCGAATTTTATTGCATTTTAACATATAGCAATTATGCTATACATACTCATGTAACTCATATTAAACAAGTTTACTCAGTTAACTCATATTAAATCTAAAGAAATTAGATTTTTGACATTAAAAGCTACAAAAGGTATAACAGACTCGGAATAAAGAGTTTTGCATTTTAGACCTTGTTGAATAGCAAACCAACTGTGTTATTGGATGAGGAGTGAGCATTATTGGGAAATTTTTATTAGGTCAGGAGTGTAAAATAGGTTTTAATTCTTGCATCCGTCCAACATAGCTATTGGGAAAAGAATTCTGAAGCAGAATTTAGGCCCTTTAGTCAAGAATACTTTGAATAATAAAAGATTTTACTAAGATTGAAAGATAAGAAACTAGCCACATATGAAGTAAACATTTGCTTTATTTCAACTATACTGTTTACAAAGTTTTTTATGCCTCTAAAATGTTCTTTTGGAGGTTATAGACATAACTATTATGACGTATACTGAAGGAAGGATGTATAATAGGGATGGATAATTAAACAGCAAAAACAAGACAAAGTGAAATGTTTAGAAAGTGACTTCATTTGTTTGAAGAAAACTTTCAAAACATAATTATGTCCGTGTTTAATGTTAGCACAAGACACATTACAAATTTAAATATCTTTTGGGTTAGTCACCATTTTTAATTGTCCACACCCTGTTTCTTTCTTTAATGTGGAGAATCAAGAGTTATCTGAATTGCAAATTGTGTCATTATTGTGACCCAGTCACTTGAGCATAGAAATGTATGAGTATGGTAATACTGGAGAAATAGCATTGTACACATCATAAACAAGGGTGGATGTGATACATTTAAGAGGAGATTTATGACTTATACTATACAGGAAAAAGCAAGTGTAGCTGCAGATGGAATTAATGAAACAGGATTTAGACAGTACATGCAGATGGTTAACATTCCTCTTTAAAAGATCTCATATGGAAAAGCCAGTCTGTTTTGGTTAATCTAGCTTTGACAGACTCAGTGAATTCAAATCTAGATTATAGAACATTTACATTAGTCAAAGCTATTCTGAACATTTAGAATGAAATGACTCTTTGGTCTCTCTTTGATATTTGTAAGATCCCATTTTTTAAAAATTCAAAAAACTGCTGATTCAAACCCAGGAAGCCAGGAATCTAGAGCTAGCTCTGTCATTTTGCGGAGCAAATAATTTTGCCACTCAAGATTTTGGTTTCTTCAACTGTGAAATAAGCTGTCTCAAACAGATGCTCTCTGATACTCATAGTGTCCCATGTTTTAATCTCAGATTCCCAAGGTCTTCATGGCTTGTGATTTACTGGTGAGAATTATTGAGAATCACATGAAGGCAGAAAGCTAGACTAGGTGTCAATAATCTTCTACAGAATCCTTAGCCATTAAGCCAGAAATCCCAGAGCCATCCTGCATACTTCTTCAAATGAAATCTGTTTCCTTCTTAACATTTTTTGAGTTCACTCCACATCACCTTCTGTTCTGTTGTCAGTGTTGAATGAGATCTGGACTGGAGCAACAGAAGCTCACTTATTTCCTTTCCTTCAGGGCCCTCCTTCCCTTTTCTACCCTCCACAATCAGTTCTTCCACTTACTTTTCTTAACTCAGTTTTTTACAACATGTGATCCCTTTGGTTTTTTCCCTGAAACAATGCAAAACCTAAGTCATCCCTCCCTGTTCCACGGATTTGAAAACAAACCTGACAGAGTTTTGAGGACTCAAAAGGCAACTATCTCACAAATGGATGGTCCCCTGATTTCCAATCTTTCTTCTTTTTCTAAAATGTCCTAGTGGGGTCCAGCTCCCTTCATGGCCTCTCTTAGATACCTAGACTCTCTGTTGAGAACTAAGGGTTCTTAGAATCTTTGGTCCCAGTACCCATTTACACTCAAAATGACTGAGCATTTCAAAGAGCTTTTGTTTAACTGGATTATTTGTATTGCTACTTACTTTATTATAAATGAAAACTTAGAAAATATTTTACTAAAGAATACCTATATTTTCTAACATTAAGAAATACAGTGAGAAAACTGACATTGTAATACAATCTTGCAAATCTCTTGATGTCTGTTTTAAGAAAAGACAGTCAGATTCTGCTGTTGTATTCCATCTTTTGCAAATTGTTTTGATTGTCATATGTGGCAAAATTCTGGCCTCATTAAGATATGCAGTAGGGAAAAGGAGGAGTATTTTACTAGCCTTTTTTAAGGTAGTTCTCAATATTCTTCTTGGATACTACACCAAAACTCAACAATAGTAGTTTCTTAAAAATTAGCTTTAATGTGGAATTTGAAACTACATCAGTGCACTTTTCTTGCTCTGTTACATGAAGATCCATTAGTCTTTCTTATGCTTTGAGTAGATCTTTTACCAATGTATGACTTTGTAGCCATATGCTTGCATCATTTAAAGATATTAGTTCACCAAGTTATGCAGAATTCATCTTTTCTTTTTTAACACTCATCTTACACAAAGATTGGCATAGATCACAGATTCAATGTGTTTTTGAATAAATACTGATGATATCTCATCTATCCAGACTGAGTTAGTCAATTTTCCTATTGCCTAGTGCTAAAGTATCCATTTCAGAAAGTCATCTACCCTTTATTTTAATATATCTAAATGTATATGTGTTTGATGTATACATATACACAAGTATACATATATCACAAACACTTCTATCCACTTAGGTATATTAAACACTGCTCTTTCATACATAAATAGTGCTTTCATAAACAACTTATTTATATGTGCAAAGGTACTCAGAAAAATTTTTATGTTCAGCATTATAGAAAAGATTGTCTTCTATTATTTAAGTCTCATAACTCCTATAAAATCTTGGGGCTTATGGCGTATTTTTTAAAACAAAAAAATAAGAAGAAATAAGCATTTGACTAAAGAGAAGCAAATTATCCCAACTCTGTTACTTATGAGGTGAGATAATGGATAAATGAAATAATTTGAGCCAATTTGTATCATTTCTTCATTTTAAATTTACAGAAAACTATGTTGACTGAGTTTAAAAATTTGCAGACATTGTACCAAGTATTATTTTTTCTTGACTTTATATACATCTATATAGGTAGGAAAAAAATACAAAACAACCACTTAACTGGAGAACTTGATTAATGCAGACATTTATTTTTCTCTAACAAGAAGATCTGAATGCTCAGTTTGGAAAATTGTCTCCATTTTCTTTACTTCATTCTGGGGTATGAACAAAGTACAAATATCTAATAGCAGTTATTGCTTTGGGATAAAATAGTATAGAGTGGTGATAGTGATAGTGGTGGTTGTTGGTGGTGGTATATGTGTGTTTTTGTGAAGTTTCTCTCAAAGCCAACATAAGGCAACATCAGCCTGGAGGATTCATAGACAGAATATAGATAGAATCTAGAGTATTGTTACTTTACTCCATAAAACTAGGATGGGAGAAAGAGTGCTAGCCTCAGTAAAACTTTAAAAAACCCCCAAAACATGTTTTAGGTTAAGTATGTGCTTTTGGGATCTTAGGTAAATGACATTTTTTACTCTATCCTATCTTTCTAAGAGAATATACATTTAATGGTTGCAGCAAGATAGTTTTCAACCTACTTATCATATTATTCTGCTTTTACTTTGACCTACTGAAATTGAGTTGAATGGGAGAAAATATAAACTGTTTCTGCAAATAAATAAATCACCAACTGGGGACTTGGTACTGCTGAGTGACAAAGTTTAGCAGTAGCATCCAAACTTATTATTTCCCTTTATTCATCATGAGTGTTTAAAAAAGGTGGCTAAATGCTTACATCATATTAATTCTTGTCAAAAAACAAAACAAAAAACAAGGAAACCATAGATACAAAAAAGAAGCAACTAGATTAAGGCTTGAAACTCACTTAATTTATTTTATTTTTTAAATTGTAAATTGACAAATTATAGCTATATATTTAAGGGGTACACAATAAAATTATGATTTATGAATACAATGTGGAATAATTACACAAAATAATTAATATATCAGTCACCTCACCTGGACTTTTATTTGTTGTGTAATATCAAGCAAGTTGCTTTACATTCTTTGAGCTTCAATTACTCCATTTGTAAACAGGAATAGTAATATCTTGAGATGAGCACAGGAAATATCATATGTTTAAATACATAGTATAGCCCTTGATATGGCATAGGTACTTTGTCAATGTTCATCATTTTCTGATATTTTCCAAGATAATAATCCAAGAAAATAGTCCTAATCAAACTGATCAGTCATTATTAGTTGGAATTTCAGAATAGCAAAGTAAATTTGCTTTAGAAAAGTAAATATATAATTTCTGAGCCTTAGGAAAGAAACACCCTTTAGTAGCTTGGTTACTTTCTGATGTAGCAGAATTGCTCTCCTAATTAAGTGGTAGTTACTTCTATTATACATCATTATGCTTAAACGGATATCTGGAAGATGTCTCAATTAGACAGTCTTCCCAATTAAGTGTGTCCTATAGGTTAATAGTCATCACTTCCTTTCCCTTGGATAGTGTTGTTTAGAAAGAATACCAAAGCCCCAATCATTAAAAGGTCAAAATTATGCGTCTCAGTTAACACTCCAAACTGGGAAACTTTGCCACAACTGCTGTGTTTTTTGTCAATCTGACTGCAAATCAATCATGACACTATAGCTGACTTACAGTATGTTGTACACTTTGAGGCAAAATAACACATAGAAAGATCAACAAAGCTATTTAATAAACCTCAAATCTGGCAGTTATTAGAATAATTTAGCACTTTATTGCTATGCAGGTTTGATAAAATTCATACAGTAATTTGTAGTTTTAAAAAATTAGGCAAGGCGGGCCAGGCACAGTGGTTTAAACCTGTAATCCCAGCACTTGGGGGGCCGAGGCAAGAGGATTGCCTGAGCTCAGGGGTTCGAGACCAGCCTGGGCAAGTTGGTGAGAACTCATCTCTACAATAAATCAAAAAATAAGCCTGGCACAGCAGTGCATGCCTGTAGTTCCAGCTACTTGGAAAGCTGAAGTGGAAGGGTTGCCTGAGCCACACAGGTCAAGGCTGCGGTGGCCGTAAGCATGTCATTTCACCCCAGCCTGGGGGACAGAGTGAGACTCCAACAACAAAAAATAAAAATGAAAAAAATTAAAAATTAGACAAGGTAGAGAACAAGAGCAAATGTTGAGATGATTTCCAAAGAACAGTTTATGGAAGAATGGTGAGTTAAAAATTGTCACATTATCTATAGTACAAAGTGTTTTGCTCTGTGACAACAAACATCAAGACACTGGTAAATCTTCTTTGGCCATAGAGTAGAAGATTTCGGACACTTCTTAACTGCTACTACTGCCATTAATATTCACAGATATTGGTGACTCTTAAGTCATTGGACACCTGGAGTTAACTGTACAATTTATAGATTTAAAAAGTCAAGGATAGAAATTTTAAGTAAAAACCAGTGTTTCACCTGACTTTTACTACCTCAAGTATACTACCTTGTAGTATTTATAGTTGGGGAAGAAGCCACCAGAAGGCAAATCCATCTTGCTCTTTCTGAGCTAAGCTACATACACTCTCCCATTTCTTTGGCTAAAAGGATTAAAATGTTCAAAGACAAAGATTGATGAGAAAGATTTTAGAAGATGAATTTTCATATTTTTTCCCTAGAAATGATTGAGTTTCTTCAGGGTACACACACAACAAGAAAATACAAATAAAAACTTTACACCAAGAACATTAATAATGTAATCTTGCCAAATATTCTAGAAAATCACAGAATCTTTGCATCTTTTAAATATTCAGCATATATAGCCAGGAGTGGGAAAATAGTACAAACAACCCTTTTAAAACAGCAATGTAGTTATTATGGACTTATAAAATTAGGTTTTATAGTATTAAAAGGAATGTACTAACATTATATGTTACTAACATCTTTAATCTTCTCCTCCTTTGCCTCTCAGTAGCTCAGTCTACTTTGTTTCATTTTTGTTTAGTCTTACTATGTTTGTGATAGTACTTCATATAATCTGTGTAATTTTCTTTTTAAATAAAATATACATATTTTTAAAATACAGGGTCTCACTTTGTCACCCAGGGTGGAGTGCAGTGGCACAATTATAGTTCACTGTAAACTTGAACTCTTGGGCTCAAACGGTCCTCCCATCTCAGCCTCCTTAGTAGTTAGGACCACAGGTACATGCCACCACAACTAGCTAGTAATCTGTATAATTTTCTTTTCCCAAAAAGTGGATGCTATTTTTCTGAATTAAGAACTATGAAAAAGATCTTTGTTTCTTCATTGGGCAAATGTAACCCTTTCTAATTCGCTTGGCGATAATGATTCTTTGCAGACATGTAGTTTTTGTGGTCTGCATGTACATTTGCACATAGTTGAGGAGGACTTAAATAAAGAATAACATTTGAAGGTTTGCCAATAAAACAAAACCCATTGGCGGGGGGGAATTAGAGATTCAAATTTCTAAAGCAAGTTGAATGTTTGTACCCAAGGTGAAACATTGTAGTGGGTGCCTTAACTGGAAGCTTCAGGGATGCTAAAAATTGAGTGAAAACCTTAGTCCCTATCATCTAACTTAGAATGACATTCTAAAACATGTGCCCAATGGCATCATCCCTAGAGCTGAACATTGTTCCAAGAATCAAATAGGAGCACTGTGACTGTGGTGAACAAGAATATATGCCACTCAGACCTCACTTTATAGGAAGACATGTTTCCCTGTTTGTCAACAGGCAACCTCCATCTGTCAGCCCCTTCAGGGTTTGCCTCAGCTTCAGAGGGTTGTCTGGCCAAAGATCACACTTTCCCAGGGCAGTTCACATCCAGTGACTTGTCAAGGTGGGACTATAAAAACTTGGACATTTCAGCTCTATGCTGTATATGTCTGAGAGCTATTCTAATTCCAGATCTTGCTGTGGGGTTGGCAGAGGTTTTGTAGGGCCTCCATCCAGACTTCCCCTCTGGTTCTTTCTGCTCCCTCTCTTTCCCTTCCACAGGTGTTAAATCCTTAAAAAATTTACTTCCATCTCTGCTGCCAGAAAACCTAATCTTCAATACAGATTTATTAAATTTCTGGGCTTCCATAATCTCGATTTGTTCCCTTTCTTTGATTATTTGTTTGTGTTGTAGCTAGTGGTTTCTGTTAGGTACTACCTTAAGTGCTTGTCACTACTTGTCCTTTTTGAGTTGTGTGGTAAATCCTGTGTTTTAAATCTTGTGTTCTATAATACTATTCTTAAAACTGCTCTCAGCAGGATCTGTGCATAGTTGTACTTATGACAAAATTGTCAATAAAGTTGCTTAGCTCATTTTTTAAAAAGGGAAATTTAACTGCACTTTAAGGTATAAAGACACTCAGACTTGCATTTAGTGTTTCAGGAGTCCTAGAATTAAGCTGCTTACACTTGATCGCATCCATTTTGACAAAACTTATCACAAATTCTAATGCTATAATTGTTTTGCATAGAAGATAAGAGGCAAAGTCTAGAGGCTGCTTAGGGTGAAATTCTAAGATAAGAATACCAATATAAAAAAGGCTACATACACTTTATTATATGTCAGGTTGATTTAGAATTAAATCTGACCCCAACCTGGATTACAAGAGAGATAGTCTATCTTCATCTTCGTTTGTGGTAAACGGCAAAAAAATAATTCATCTGAGAATTTATAACCAAATCCAATTCTCACATAAGTTTGAAAAATAAACTTTTACTCTGAGTGATTTGAAATATGAACAATTTGAAAATTGTTTCTGGATTGTAATATTCCACATGCCTGCAGGAGCAAACATATATCCTTTCAGGAAAAACCCACTAGCAAGAATCAAAGCAGTTTCATAGGTAAAATATCAAGAAAAAGAAGCTCAGAGTAAAAGCAAATACAAAAACAAGACAAAAGTATATATACAAAAGGGAATAAGGTACCATGAATGAGACCTGGGATTCAAAAAAAAAAAAATTATAGAGCAAGACAACAAAGTATTAAGACACTGAAAACATTAGAATATTTTTAAAAAGTATGTTGATTATATATAAGAAATAGATAACAAATCGAAAAATATGACAAAAAAGAGAAACTATACAAAAATTAACATCCTTAACCAAGATGTGAAAAGGAATAAAAAATAAGCAATCGTGAAATTAAAACCTCAAAAGTTGGGCTTACAGACACACAGAGCTAAAGAGAACAATAGTGGACTGATCAAAATGCAGTACAGAGAGACAGAAATATGAAAGTGAAAACCAGAAACATGGGGACATCTAATATATTTTAATGGAGTCACAGAAGGAGATGAAAGAAAGAAAGGATTAGAGGCGATAGTTGAAAATAAAATGACTAAGAACTTTCCAGAACCAATGAAAAGCACTTGCCTTCAGATTCTGGAAACCCAAGAAAGATCAAGTAGTATAAGTAAAAAGAAGTACATAATGATTTTATTATAATGAAACTACAAAAGAACAAAGACATCTTAAAAGTTGTAAAAGAAAAAAGAAAGATTATCTTCCCAACAGATCAAATAAGCAGTTTATTTCTCCATGCAAATACGGAAGCCAGAGTATCAAAGACAGTGCTAAATATGTGGCAAAATCTAAGCAAACTTTGGTTTTTACAAAATAATCATAATAATAATATCTCATGGGGTGAAAATATAAGTAAAATACATGATAACAGTATTTAAGTTAGAAAGTCTTTTGAGTGTTCTAAAGAACTGGGATTGTTTTGAAGTCTGGTAATAAATACTATTCAAGTTTCATTACAAAAAATTAAGTATAAAGGTCTAGAGCAACCATTAAATAATAGGAATATAATTTATAACACCAAGAGTTTTTGTTTTTGTATTTGCTTTTACTATGAGTTTCTACTCCCTGAAATTTTACCTACGAAACTGCTTTGATTCTTGCTAGTAGCTTCTTCCTGAAAAGATCAATTTAAAGAAAAACAAAAATATTGAAGAAAAGGAGAGAAAGTGCCTGAAAAATATAAAGTACAAAACAGATATTGGAATAAATGTAAATTTAAGACACAGAAATTTATGTCACAAGGAAAATAAAATATTATAAATGTTTCTGCTTATATAGCAGATTCTGTAATCTACTATATATGTATCAAAATTAGACAAAGTGCCATCATATAGGATGTTACAATTTGCCTTTCTCAGTAACTGGTAGATTAAGCAGACAATAAAGGATTTGAACAATGCGCAATGAGCAACTTAATATAATGCTTACATGTGGAACTTTGTATCCAACAAAAGCAGAATAGTAATCCTTTTCATATTCACGTGGAAGAATAATGAAAATTGATCACAAAATGAGATGCAAAGAAAGTTTCAATAACTTTCAAAGAATTTATTCATGGGTCACAATAAAATTAATTTAGACATAAATAACTAAAGATTTTTAAATTTAGAAACAAAACACATCTCTAAATAATTTAGACATCAAGTGAGAAATAAAATTAACTGAACAATATTTAGAAAAAAATGAATATTTTATATATCAAAACTTGTGGAATTCTACAAATGCATTGCATTTTAAACAAAGTTTCTTATTTGTAATAACCACATATTAAAGGAAAAAGAAAGCAAAAATTATTGAGATAAACATTAGCTAGAGAATTTGGGGAAGTGACAGAAAACTCTGAAAGAAAACACAAATAAGAGCAGAAATTAATGAAGTAGAATACAGGCAAGCAAACTATATAGCCTGTGGGCCAGTTGCCTTTTTTTGTAAATAAACTTTTATTGGAACACAGCCATAACTATTCATTTACACGATGACTATGGCTGCTTTTATGTCAATGTCAAGATTTAGTAGTTGTTGTAGAGTCCATATGACCTGGACAATTAAAATATTTATCATCTTGTCCTTTAAAGAATGAAAAATAACTCTGATTCAGAAAAATGAAAGAGATACATTTTTTTTATTATAAAGATGTGAGGTACAATTCAGGCTTAGGTATACAAAGCTGATTATGCAGGTACCCTTGTTGATGAGGTGTTCCTCTCCCTCCCCTGGCATTTTCCCTCAACTAAGAGATACATTTTAATCTCTAAAAAATCTTATAATTGATAAACTTTTGGTGAGACTAAGAAAACGAAGAAAGACATAAATAAGCATTATTAAAAATAATAAAGAAGACATAAAAACATAGTAAAAGAAAATTATGAAAAAATGTGTCATTAAATTTGAAAACAACAGTGAACAAATTCCCAGGAAGGTATAATGAACTAAAATGGTTAAGAATATCAAATATTTGAACAGTCTTGGTAACTATTAAAAGAAACTGAATTAGTAGTTGAAAGTTTGTTTTCCAAATAGAAAATACTAGATCTGGTTGGATATCACAAACGAGTTCTTACAACACTCAAGAAACAGATAAATCCAATATTATACAAATTATTCCAGAGTAGAAGAAAACAAAAACATACTTCCCTATTTATTTTAAATAGTTTAAATAACTATGCTTTCAGTATAAATTAAGTTACAAGAAAGGAAAATTATAGGCAAATCTCACTTAGAAATGTTAATGCAAAACCTCAATAAAATACTAGCTCTCAAAAAAGTCAAGTCATGTATATAATAATTCATGAATTAGAATGTATTATTAGAAAATTAATTACCAGTCATATTAACGTGGCAAGGGGAAATTATATGAGTATCTTGATATATGAATATGATGGTTCATTTTCGATGTCAATTTGGTTGGGCTTTGTGTTGTTTACATATTTAGACAAAAATACCAAGTGTTTCTGAGTGTTTTTGTATGAGATTAACATTTAAATCAGTAAACTGAGAAAGGAGATTTCCCTTCATAACAGGAGCAGACCTCTTCCAATCCTTTGAAAGTCTGAGTAGAATGAAGACTGATTCTTTGTGGATTAAGAGAATTTTCCTCCCTGAAAGTCTTTAAAATTGGAGTATCTGCTCTTTCTGCCTGATGGCCTTCAAACTGGGACATGGGCTCTGCAGGTTTTGGACTTGTCAGTCTCCATAATTGCATGAGCCAATTTCCTATAATAAACCTAACTCTCCCTTGCTCTCTCTATCTACCTATCTATCTGTCTGTCTATCTATCTATCTATCTACGTGTGCATATACTATATACTATACACACACGTATATAATCTATCTACCTATCTATATATAATATCCTCCTATTGATTTTGTTTCTCTGGCGAACTTTTATTAATACAATACAGTTTTATATCCACTTAAAATAAAAATTCTGATCAAACTAGGACATAAAGGCATACTTCAACCTCATAAAGAACATTTAGGAAAAAAATAAAACCTACAGTAGATCAGGAACAAGTAAAGAATGACTAGATTATGTCCAACACTGTGCTGGAATTTCTAGTCATTTCAAAGATACAAGCAAAATAAATATCTAAAGTTAGTTAATTTTTCTCAAGGGTTTCAAGACATAAAAGGATTCAAGAAAGTAAAAAGATAAAGCACACAAAGGAAGAAAATATTTTTCAATTATGTATCTAAGAGATTTCTAATCAGAATATAAAAACAATAACAGTTCAATAATAATAAAAACAACTTAAAAATGAACAAAGAATCTGAATAGGCATTCTCTAAAGAAGGTATATACATGATTGATAAACACATGAAAAGATACTCAGAATCATTTGCCATTCAAGAAGCGAAAATGAAAATCACAATGAAATAACATTTCACACTAAGGATATGGAGAAATTTGAATCCTTTGTGTTTCCTTGTCAACACTTGTTATTTACCTTGATTCTAGTCATCCTAGATGGATGATGAAAATGTTTTATAACTGATTGTGGTAATGGTTGCATGACTGTGACTATACTGGTAAAAATCATAGAATTTTACACTTATATTGGTGAAATATATGACACGTGAATTATGTCTCAAAAAACTGTTTTAAAAATTAAAAAATAAAGAAATGCAATCATAGTAATTACCTTGATTTGAAAAAGCACAAGTAATATGTGGGTACATTCATAGGATTAAAATATGGCAAATGTTACTTAATACAAAAACAATATGCAAAAATGAACTGCACACAGAGCAACAAAACACAATGCAATTTTAAAATATTATTTTAATGACATAAAATATAAAATAACTAGGAATACTTTAAAAGAATAAGTGTGCAAGCTCTATGGAGAAAACAAATTTTAAAACTTCATCCAAAGCCAGCAAAAATAACTTTTAAAATTATATATACCAAGTCTATGAATTGGAAGTTTCAACTTTACAAAAATTTCAGTTTACCCTAAAGAATCTATAGTTTCAATTTAATTACAATCAAAATTTCAACAAACTTTTTGTTCAACTTGAAAAGTTGATACTAAAATATATATGAAACAATAAATGAGCACAAAATGCTAAGCTACAACCAAGGAGGGATAAACTGGTATGACTTGATTTTTAAGGCATTAAAAGTTATTGTAAAGCTATTGTAATTAAGACAGGACTAGAAAAAGATCCATAGAACAGGTACATAAATAACTGGAGACGTGTAAGAACATTCATAACAGTATTGTTCACAATAGCAAAAACCTAGAGTCAACCCAAATGTCCATAAATCTGAGAATGAATAAATAAAAAATATTCACACAATGGAATGTTATGTAGCACTCAAAATGCATAAACTACTCAAACATAATGTAGTATGCATAGCTTCAGTAATATATGAAAGAAACAGTTTCAAAATATTATATATTTTATCCATTTGGTTAAATTAAAAATAACAAAAATAAAGCAGAATATACATTAACAATTTTTTTTATTTTAAAGATGTGGGGTACATTTCAGGGTTAGGTATGCAAATGGCCATCGTACAGGTACATTAGGCCTTACTTAGGTCACCACTTCACCTGGTTTGAGATCTGGTACCCTTACTGATGAAGTGTACTTCCTTCAAAATATACTTTTAAATAAATATTTATGAATGCACTAAAAAGAAAAGACATAAAGCAAGGAAAGATTAATAAAGATAGATTCAGAGGAGTGTCGATCTTGGATAAAGATAGCCAGGAGAATAAGACAAGAAGAAAATTTTATGATTAGACTTAGTAATTTTTGATACTCTTAACTTTTGTTTTAGATATTGGTTTTAGGTGTGGGGCACATAGGTGTTAAACATAAACATCGAAATAGCCACATAACTAAAAGCAGGCCATGCAATATCAATACGAAAAGAGTACTATGATCTAGGGATTATGATTCAACTTTGTGTGTCCAAAGCATCCAAAAAAGAAAACCCAAAAATTAAAATTCTGACTTGGTAATGGAATCCCTAATAAAAGATTTCAGATTCCTTTTTGAACTGAATGCAAATCAAATTAAAATCATTAAAATAGATGTGAGTTTTTGGTCATTGTTATGGTAGGGGTATTCTCACCAACTAAACATAATTTTTTTTAGAGTATTCTATAGTTTAAAAAATTTTTATTTTGAATATGTGGAGTGCAATTCAGCATTAGTTATACAAATATTCATTAGGTGCCCTTGTTGATGCAGTGTACCCCCCTCACCTGGCAGTTTCCCACTGCTGCCAATCCCACCCCTGCTCTCCCCTGGCAGTTTCCCACTGCTGCCAATCTCTTTCTTATAGCATTATGATAGTTAATCAAGGTCCACTTATGAGTGAGAACATGTGATACTCAGTTCTTTGTTTCTATGATGAATCACTCAGTATTATAAACTCTAAGTCCATCCAGGTTGCTGCGAAGTTCAAAATTTTGTCCTTCTTTATGAGCATGTAATATTCCATTGTGTATATGTACCACATTTTTTTAATCCAGTGCTCTTTAAAGGAACAGCACAGTTGGTTCCATGTTTGTGCTACAATTCTATAGTTTTAAATCCTAGATGCCACCTATTGAGAATGAGCAAGAAATCATTTTGGAAAGAAAAAATGTTTCAAAAAAAGGAGGTAGTAAATCCATAGTTGATACATTTTCTTCACATAGCTTTTCTCTTAGCTTTTATCCCATTTTTTTCCTCCTTTCCAATTTCACTTTTGATCCCTTCTGCTTTCTCCAAACTGTTTCTGTTGAAATTCTTCATAACTCAGTTTTTGGTTCTCATCCATTTACTCTTACTCCCTTGGTATTTTCCTCCAACTGTATGGTTTTATGTAGCATTCATATTGTGTGTCTCCATATTGTATATCCCTAACCTAGACCTTCCTCCCAAAGTCTGAATTTGTGTTTTAAGCTATCTACCTAATATCTCTGCTTTTATGTCTTCTCAAAATCTCAAATGCAAGCTGTTCAAAACAACTACCGGTCTTTCCCTAGAACCAGTTCTACCCACAACCTTCCCATCTTATTCAAAGGCAGCTCCATCTTTCTATTCTTAGCTCCCAAACTCGAGTCCTCCTTGACTCCTCCTATCACCCTACATCTAATCTATCAATAAAGGTGCTTGGTTCTGTCTTCCAAATCTAAACAGAGCCTACTCCTTTCTCTACTGCCATGCCAATCTGAGCCAACATCACCCTTTGGATCAGTGGCTTAGTTGCCAAACTGATCTCCCTGCTTCTAAAATTGTTTTCCTGAAATCAACTCTAAACAAAGCAGTCAAATTGATCCTTTGAAAATGTAATTAAGATCATGCTCTTCTACTCAGCACCCTGCTTGTGGATTCCTTTTCACTTAGGGTAAAATTGACAGTCCTTGCAAAGTCCTCCAAGGTCTAGAATCTGACCACTTCCTCTATTCCTTATAACTTCTTTTCCTAGTCTGATCTATCTGCTGTTTCTCAAACCGTCCAGTGCTCTAGCTGCTCTCGCAAGAAAGCTCTTTCCACAGATATTTGCTTGCTAACACCTTCAATTTATTCAACTGTCTACTCAAATTTTATGCTGGGCCCACTTTTACCAATAAGAACCATTCATTAAATATTCAGGAATTTTGCAAAATATTTTTCCAAAACTTTGGACACTTGGAAATGATAGCATGGGAAATAAGGCCATTGCTGATCATCCCAACTAAAACTGGTGATTGCCATACTCCACCTCTTTAACTCCTAGTCTTTCTTATTCTACCCCACCTAGCACGCACCATCTAATTGCTTAATTGTTAATATGTATATTTAGCACCTTCATTATTTATTGATTGTCTTTGCAAACTATAGTACAAGGTTCACTAGAACAGAGTTTTGCTTAATTTTCTGATGCATCCCAAGATATAGTATCTAGCACATAGTAGAGACTCAATAAACATATTGATTGAATAAATTAAAGACAAGGTATTTTATCTAACTGTGAGGTAGGTGTAAGTGAAAATTATAACCAACTCTCAGTATTTCTACACCAATAACTTTAACTTGTTCTTTGAGTTGACTAATACTAGAATAAAAAATAAAATGAGGGCAATGACTTTTCAAATGTGAAATAATTTTTTCTAAATGACAAAACAAGATATCTTAAGCTTACCAACTGAGTGTATATGAAAGCTCCTGAGCAATGTGAAAGAGGATTTCATAAAGAAGGTAGTATTAATAAAAAGTGATGGGTATTTTTCATTCTTGCCAAAATGCTAGACAGTCTGTATTTTAAATGTATCTTAAGTGGTCATTCCACAAACACCTAGTTCACAAAGTAAGGATGCATAGCGAAGTTAATATTTTGGTAGCTATGTTTTATTTTCATATTTACCTTTTCTTTAAGGGAATTGACTTTCAATTGATAGAAAAGAGTTAGCTCCCCTGGCTCTGACCATTCTAAAATTGTAGAGAATATTTGAGTTGAAATAAAGTATATGATTTCATATATATGTGTATATATATGTAGATGTATTCATTGCCTTATTGCTGGGGTTTCCATAAGCAAAGATTGGGCTGAATGTAATGTTAACAGCAGACAATTTCACTTAGTGGTTACTGAAAGGAAAATGTGTGTGTGCATATACATGGGCACACAGACATATCTGAAAATCACATACTTCATTTTAACAATTCCTTTTCTGAAATATGTGTCTAATTACTTTACTGTGAAAAGTCCTCGCTTTCAATTTGCCTAGGTATTACCACTTAACATAAGGTTTAATAGACTTCTGATTCTGAGTATTCCCAACAGGTAACGTAGCTTTCAAATGACTTTAGCATGTCAGCCTGATTTTTAAAAACAGAAAATGTAAAGAGATGGAAAAATTTATACACACTCAAAATAACACCAAAAACAATTAAATCAATCAAACATATGCATATAATTGCTTCTTGATCAGATGTTATTAAGATATCTTATATGTTAGTGAAAGGGTCTTCTCTTGCAATGTGCTTTTAAATGTTTCCTTATTGGTATCTCATGTACTCTCTAGTGAAAATATAGATTAAAGTCATTTTTATACAGTACTGTAATCTGAAGGATGCCAAAACATTAAATTATACCCACTTAAATAATTATGTTTCTCTAGCTACTCATGATAAAATAAACATCTCAAATTCAGTGCATGTACTTTGCTTCTGTTGAGATATTAATATCTTCTTCAAGTTCAAAACTCAATAACACTTTAGAGACTTTAGCATTATATAATTTTTTTAATTGTGGGAAATAATTGTTTAAATAAGACAAATGTTTTACAAAAAAAGTATATCAAATTAAATGGGAAGAAACTCTTTAAAAAGGACAAATCTCTACAAATGTACCTTACAAGGGGAACTCTAAAAAACAGAATTATTTTTTTGGAGGGTGGGCCTTTGTAGTACAGGCTTTCCCCACTAGGTAATAGAACCCATTGGCATCAGTGCACCAGCTAGCATTGTTGTGAGAGCCTGCATTTGGTTTCAGTGAATTTTGAAGATGTTTTCAATGCATTTTCCCATTTTATGATGGGCGATTTACCAGTGTGCCTGCCCACTCAAGCTGAGGGTTCAGCAGTTGTTGACCAAAAACAGCAAGAGCCCCGTGCCCCACCTTCCCAATCTAGCCCTAAATGACCTTTGCTTGTTTGTTTCCCCATGCAAAAAGTCCTCAAAGGGAAACATTTTGCCGATGTGGATGAGGTGAAACAAAAAATGACAGAAGCACTAAAAGGCATCAAAATTGACAAGTTCAAAAACTGTTTCGAACAGCAGAAAAAGCATCTTGATAGTGTGTATTGCATCAAATGGAGAGTACTTTGAAGATGACTGAAGTTTAAACATGTAAGAATAAATACACAATTTTTAAAATAAATAAATTCCATTTTGGGGGGGAAGTCTACCTCATATAGTTATTTCCAGTTATGTTCAAGTTCAGTGAAATACCAGAAGTCTTTTAGGAATCTTAAATATGTTTATCAGAATTGTTTCACTTCTTTAAACTTTTCTAAATATAGAGAAGCCCCCCTAATTGTTATTTTCTTGGCTTATTATAGTTGCTGTGGGGAAATAATATAGATTAATAAGACAAATCCTGGAGAGCAAAAGGATTTATGCAAAACAGATTGCACATCAGAAATAAATTTGAAAATGTTTTGTGATAAAGATACTAAAGTTGTGGCCTCTCCCATGGATCTAGCATTTACATTTTATAATCAGTACAGGACCCACTTCAGTAAGTTTCATGCTTGCAGAATTCTACTACTCTTAAGTTCTTTTTCAGATTACTCACAGTCATTTCTGCCAATGTTACCATGGACCCATTCAAAATTCGAGCTATTCATTGCTCTAAAGTGTATCATAAAATCTTAAATCAACCTACTAGCCTGAAGTCTACAAGGTATTTCATGATTTAAGCAGATAGTTCAGGGTTGCTGTGGACTTTCTTTTCTCTGAATCCAACGGTATTCATTCTAGCTCAAGATTCAGTCTAGATGACAAAAAGCTTGCTGGTGACAGGATTAACAAAGGTAATTTGGGAGTTTGTGATTTTTTTTTAGTATGATAAATATGTCAACAAAAATTTTCTGGTAGTTGTACTTTTTTTAAAAAATATATTTTGTACATATTCTTGTTTTGAAACTTTTATCAAAGTATATTCTACTACAGGTAAGTGAAAACCTATCTTTGATAACCTAAACAATTAAGGGCTTTTCTTCTCCTGCCTGTCCTCATAACATGAATGCTAGTGATAGGCTGCCCAGGGTTGGTGCAGATGCTCAACAATAGTGTCAGGAATACAGGCTATCTCAGCATCCTTTGTGTACTGCCATGCTTAGCATGCTAACTTTCACACTCATGCTAGTCATTTCTTGGTCACATCATGGCTGATGTACCAACAATTATTATGTCCACTTTCCAAGTAAAAAGAAAGGTCAAGTGACAAAGATCTACACCAGCCTTTGTACTGAGAAAGTAAAGCCTTTCCAGAAGTCCAATCCAGTAGACTTTCTCTTGTATCTTTTTGGCTAAAAGTAAATCACATGACTACTTCCAGACCAATAACTGACCCAGAAGAATCAAATAACTAAAATGGTTTTGGTCAGTGAAGATTTACTCCCTGGCCTAAATGCTCTGAAATCAAGGTTTTCAGGCATCACTTGAATAGTCTCCATCAGCAGGGAAAGGCTATAGAGTGTTGTGTTCACCATGGACAAATGTTTTTGTATGCACGATTCTGCCTCATTCCTCTTCAAATTAAATTATTAGCATTATTAAATTGCACATAAAGCCATAATAAAATACAAAATGGTCATCTAAGAACATACTTTGACCGCCGCTTCATTTACTACCTAGTTTTTAGACATGAATAGTTACAAATGACATCCAGACATTAATAACTTGATTTGTAAGTAAGCCTCAGTCCCATGATATATATTCATAATCCTGACTTTGATTCGCTCTTCTGGTATTTAGTAGCTATGGGACTATTTGAGGCATGTTAACTAAAGTTCAGTGCTCTTATTTGCAAAACAGGAATATTATCATTTATTGTGGGAACATAGGCAATAGTATAGTTGTAAAGATTAAAAACTTTAAGAACCTGACACAGAACCTGGCATTATCTAAGTGATCAACAAATGTTTGCAATTGGAAATGTTCGTTGTTATTACTATTTCTATGTCTAGGACTTATTGAGGGTCTAAAATGACCTCGACTTATTGTTTACTGTATAGTGTACAAGGTGGGGAAGGAGAGGAAGAAGCCATAGTGAATCCAGTTCAGAAATTCTGGACTCAGTTAAGATAGTAGCTAAACTTAAAAAAAAAAAATTACTTTACTGTTCACCTATTATGTAATTACAAAATAGGATTAAAAGAATACATCTTCTCCCCAAACTGGGACCTCACAAGAATCTAGACTGTTCCAGGAATTTTTGAGTCTAGAGGAAATTTGGTTATTTTTGGATACTTCATCAAGGCAATTACAGTGTAATTGCATTTTAAAATTTAATGTGAAACCAAACTTCTGCAAATAAATAAATTTATATCAGTCAGATTCTGTGTTATTGTCTATAAAAATAAAGTCCATTTTTAATGACATTTTCAGGGCAGTCATACTAAACATAGAGCAGACCCCACTCACCCTCAGCCCATTGCAGCAATCACTCAGTAGCTTCATTTTTAACTTAACATTGCAGAAATCAGCACTGTTCATCCTATCACAAAACCAAATTACATAAACCAACTACAGATGTAAGACATAAAGAAAAATAAAACTGTTCAAAACCAAAAGGAATTACATTTGAAATACAAAGAGTCAGAAAACCTTGTAGTGATTTAAACTGAGAGACATGGGGTGGTATAAGAATTGGTCATGGCTCTGATGGTGTCACTTAGCCTCTTTTTCAAATTTGATAAAATAAACCTTCCAACTGAATATGCCTTGTTATGGGGATTTTACTCAATACCACTGAAAGATCATTAGGAGGGGAGCTTCAGAACACTAAGAGGCTATTGTCTAACATACTTTACTGAACACCTATTATGTATATGACACAATGCACAGCTTGCAGAGAGTGTGATTTTTGGTCATTTTTTCCCTAAAGATAGTGCTAAAAATTGATAAGTAATTTTATTTTATCTTTGATGCTGAAATGTACAAATCTACTATAAATTTTCCATAAACTTTAAAGGAATTAAAAAGGAACACATTTAAAGTTTCAGAACTTTCCAAGAGTAGAAGACAGTTGAAAAATCTGAAAAATCTAATTATTACATGGGTGTTATTACATGGGAAAAGACTCTAGTCAAAAGTTCATCTTCTATCCCTTCTAAGATAAGAATAAATTGTCCCATCTTCTCCTTTCTACAATTGGTTGATTTTGGAGGTAACCTATTCTTCATTTGGTTACTCTCACCTATTTACCCAGTAACCTGAATAGCTGCTAGTTTTGTGTGGGCAGTAGAATAAAAGAAGGTCTGTAATAGGTCTAGGCTGATGTGCAAACTGCTCTGCCTCTTGGGCTATAAGAGCCAACAGATCCAATAGTACTCGAAGTGTCAGTGGCAAGTAGGCACACTGTTTGGTGTCTTTGGAAGACTCCTTTGGTTAATAGCAGGATTTTGGAGCAAGATCCTGCCATCCTCTGCAGATAACTACCCTCCATTTGAGAAATCATGTCTGGACAACTACTGGGGGCTGAACACTAAACTATGGGCCACCAAGTTACCATGTTACCTGAGTTGCCCATTATGCTCTGGGTGTTATCTGACTCACCAAGGCATAAAGTTGAGTATGCACAGCAGATTTCATTATCAAAGAGAAGTGATATGTATATGGTCAGTCTTGCCCCCTCTTCTGGGAAAGAGCAGTGCGTTTTTAGTTGTACACAGAATAATTGTATCATTTTGGGTGGGTGTTGAAGATTAAATATTGTTTAAGAAAATGGGTATAAATTCTAAATTGACAAGGGATGTACTTGTGATGGTTAATTTTACGTGTCAACTTGACTGGAACCATAGAGTTTTCAGACTTTATATGAGGGCACAAGTATGTTACATGAAGTAGTCCAAATGCCCATGGTTCCCACTCCTGGTACACTATCCTCTCTCTAAGCTTGCCCCGTATGACCTCATAAGGAGATTTCTACAGTCAGCTGACAGAGGAACAGAGAGCTTGAGCCAAGTTTATGGAAGACTCTGCAGGAACCACCCAAAGGCTGATGCACTATAGACTCTTTCTGGGACATCCGTGAAGGACAGTGGTGAAGTGAAGTCCTTGTAGTGGCAAAACTTCAAGAGCATCTGCTTGTTTACTTTGCTTGGAAAGAGAAATGACTAGATATATGATTATTGCCAGTTCATGGACTGTGATCAGTAGTTTGTCTGAATAATCAGGTAATTTGTAAGGAATGTGTTTGAAAAATTGGTGACAAAGGAGACTGCGAAAAATATATGCAGATAAACCTTTCTGAATGAGCAGCAACCATGAAGATATTTGTGCTCCATGTGAATGCTCACCAAACAGTGACAACAGATGCATAAGATATTAATAATCAAGTGGGTAGGAAGACCTGTTCTGCAGATACCAGTTAGCCTCTTTCCCCAGACACCTTTATTATCACCCAATGGATTTATGAACAAAGTGGCCATGGTGGGAAGGATGGAGATTATGTAAGAGTCCAGCAACATGGACTTCCATTCACCAGAGGCTGAGCTATGTCCACTGCTGAGTGCCCAATCTTCCAGGATCAGAGACCAACACTGAATGCCCTGTAGGTCACCATCTTCTAGTGAAAGTTTGATTACATTTGACCACTTCTGTCTTGGAAGGGACAGCCTTTTGTTCTTACTGGAATGGACACTTACTTTGGATATAGATTTGTCTTTCCTGCATGCAGTGCTTTTGCCAAAACTACCATCAGTGGGCTTGCAGAATGTCTTATCCACAATCACAATATTCCCTACAGGATTGCTTCTAATCAGAGAATACAATTCACAGCAAATGAAGTGCAGGAAAAGGCTACACTTGTGTAATTCACTGGTCTTATCAGGTTTTCTGCTGTCCTAAATGGGATGGCTTAATAGAGCAGTAGAATGGCCCTTTGGAGCACCAGCTAAGTGGCAATATCTTGCAGGACTGGAGCAAAGTTCTACAGAACACTATATCCTCTGAAACAGTGTCTAGTATGTAGTATTAATTCTCCCATAGCCAGGATTCATGAGTCGAGGAATCAAGGGTAGAAATGGTAATGGCACCACTCAAAATTACCTCTAGTGACCCATTAGCAATTTTTTTCTTCCATTTTTCATGGCCTTATGCTCTGCTGGCCTAGAAGTTTGACTTCCAATGGGAGGAATGCTTCCATCAAGAGACACAATAATGATTTAATTGAACTGGAAGTTGAGACTTCTGTTCAACTGCTTTGTGATTCTCATGTCTCTGAATCACCAGGCAAAGAAGGGAGTTACCTTTCTGACTGCAGTGATTTATCCTATCAAAAGAAAATTGTAGTACTTCTTTATAATGGAGTTATACTAATTTTACATTGTGTTATTTAATATATGGGATATTAAAAAGAAGAGTAAACATCACTGAAGAACTTTGCCTCCTTTTCTGGGAAAAAGTAGTTCATGTTTAGTTGTACACAGAGTAGTTGTATCACGTTAGGCTGATGTTCAAGATTAAACAAGGTTTAAGAAGATGGGCATACATTTTAAATAGACAAGGGATGTGCTTGTGATGATTCATTTTATGTGTCAACTTGATTGGGCCATGGTGTTTTCAGACATCTTGTCAATCATTATTTTTGAATGTGTCTGAAAGGGTGTTTCTGGGTAGGAGTAACATTTTAATCTTAAAGGTTGCCTACAGATTGCCTTCCCCAGTGCAGATTAAACTCATCTAATCAGTTGATGGTCTGAAGAACAAAACAGCTGACTATCCCAAAGTAAGGATATTTCTGTCTACCTTGTGCTGAAACATCTGGTTTTGTTTGCTTGTTTTGCTTTTTTGTTTTTTCCTGCCTTTAGGCTCAAAC
The DNA here is from genome assembly GCF_000164805.1 of Carlito syrichta. Taxonomy (NCBI): domain Eukaryota; kingdom Metazoa; phylum Chordata; class Mammalia; order Primates; family Tarsiidae; genus Carlito; species Carlito syrichta. The sequence goes on along the minus strand of NW_007245668.1, from coordinate 553,563 downwards.
AGAAATATTACTTTTTCCTGGGTCTCAAGCCCACTGGCTCCCAGGCTGGAACAATATCTTATGCTTTCATGATTCTCAGACTTTGGGACACAGGCTGGAATTACATCATCACCTTCCAGCTTGTTAACTATAGATCTTGGCACTTAATTATCTCCATAATCCTTTTTGTTTCAATAAAATCAGTAATAATACCAGGCTTTAGTGACTTGGGTCTTCTCTCTTTGTTTCTTAGTCAATCTAGGTAAAATTTTGTGCTCTGTTAATATTTTTGAAGAATCAACTCTTAGTTTCATTGATTTTTTTAAAAATTCTACATTTAATTTTTTTCTACTTTAATCTTTATTATTTCCTTCCTTCTGCTAGTTTGGGGTTTCGTTTGCTCTTTTTTTTTTTTTCTAGTTTCTTAACTAGACGTGTAAAGTTAAGTTGTTGATTTTAGACTATTCTTTCTTTTTTGCATGTTAAGTGTAAACTTCCCACTTAGCACTGATGTCACATCATCTCATACATTTTGGAATATTGTGTTTTCATTTTCATTTGTCTCAAGATATTTTCCCATTTTCTTGTGATTTATTTTTTGACCCAGTGGTTGATAAAGTGTGGTTTTTAATTTCCACATATTTGCAAAATTCTCTTTCTTTACTTCTACTGCTGATTTCTAGTTTTATACTATTGTGGCCAGAAAAGATACTTGGTATGATTTCAATCTTCATTTTTTTTTTTTTTTTTTTGAATTGAAGTCTCACTCTGACACCCAGACTGGAGTGCAGTGGCCGCTCTCAGCCACTGCAGTCTTGACCTGCTGGGCTCCAGCGATCCTTCCGTCTCAGCCTTCCAAGTAGCTGGAACTACAGGGCCGCACTACCATGCCCGGCTAATTTTTGATTTATTGTAGAAATGAGGTCTCACCAAGTTGCCCAGGCAGGTCTCGTACCCTCGGGCTCAGGCAATCCACTCACCTCAGCCTCTTGCATTTGTTAAGGTCTGTTTTGTGACATATCATGTGATTAATCCTGGAGAATGTTTTTTGAGTGCTTGAGATGAATATATATTCTGCTGGTGTTGGATGTAATGTTCTGTATATGTCTGTCAATTTCATTTGGCCTATCATGTTATTCAAATCCACAGTTTATTAATTTTTCTGGTATTTTATTCATTTTTGAATATAAAACATTAAAGTCTCCTACTCTTATTGTATTGTCTATATCTCCCTTTTAGTTCTATCAGTGTTTGCTTTCTATATTTTAGGGGTTCTAGTGTTAGGTGCCTATATGTTGATAATTGTTATATCTTCCTCTGGAACTGACCCTTTCATTATTATATAATATTCTTCTTTGTCTCTTGTGACAATTTTTGACTTATGATTTCTGATATAACTATTCTGCTCTTTTTAAAAAATCACCCTTTGCATGAAATATACTTTTTCTGTCTTTTTACTTTCAACTTAGGTTTATCCTTGTATCCAAGGTATGTCTCTTGTAAATAATACATAATTGGATCCTTTCTAAAAATCTATTCTGCCAACCTGTGCGTTTTTATTGGAGAGTTTTAGCCATTTACATGTAAAGTGATTCCTGGTAGGAAGCACATAATTTTGCCATTTTATTATTGTTTCTATATGTATTAGAGCTTGTTGCTCAATTCTTCCAGTACTTCTTTTTTGTGTTTTCAGCTAATATTTTTGTGTGTGTGCTTAGCTAAATTTTTTTTTGTAGTGACAACTTTGGATCTTTTCTCATTTCCTTTTTAGTATATTATTTATTTCCCTTGCAGTTACTAGTGGGATTACATATACTATTTTACAATTATGACAATCAATCTTAATCTGATACCAGCCTAACTTCAGTCTAATCTGATAACAACCTAACTTCAAGTGCATGCAAAATTCTACTTCTTTACAACTCAAGGAGCTCCTTCTTGTTTGTCATTGATATCACAAGTTACATCTTTATATTTTTCTTTCTATTAGAACTGATCTAAGTTTATTTTTATGCATTTGTTTTTTAAATTCTGTTGGAGGCTCAGCCTGTAATCCCACGCCTTTGGGAGGCTGAGGTGAGTGGATTGCCTGAGCCCGCGGTTTGAGATCCGCCTGGGCAGCGAGACCTCATCTGCACAATAAACCAAAAAATCAGCCGGTTGTGGTAGCACATGCCTGTAATTCCGGCTACTTGGAAGGCTGAGGCAGAAGGATCACCGGAGCCCAGGAGGCGAGGCTGCGGTAGCCGGAAGTGGCCACTGCACTCCAGTCTGGACTCCGGTGATCCTTCTGGCTCAGCCTTCCAAGTAGCTGGAACTACAGATTCATACTACCACACCTGGCTAATTTTTTTGATTTATTGTAGAGATGAGGTCTCGCCAAGTTGCCCAGGTGGGTCTCGAACCCGCAGGCTCAGGCAATCCACTCACCTCAGCCTCCCAAAGCGTGGGATTACAGGCTGAGCCATCGAGCCCAGCTAATATTTTTATTTCCCATAGAATCTTAGTCCAGCTTCCTCTTGGGATGTTCTAGTGTATTCCTTTGCCCATAATCAATCTCTTGCCTCAGGTTTCTGCATGTATATGGTCTTCCTGCAGTTTTCACATACTATGGTGCCCACCACTGCCATCCACGGCTTCCAGTTTGAATATTTCCTTCATTTTAAACTAAAATACACCATCATTTTATGTCTGAGATAAGAGTCAGGTAAGACAGGTATCAGTTCCTTGGACAGTCTACAGATAGGTGAGGACTACTGTACAAACAATTTACTTTCTTCCAGGAATTGGGTCATGCTATAGACTAAATATTTATGCTCCCCACTCCAAATATTAAAATCCTAGCCATCAATGTGATGATATTAGGAGGTGGAACATTTGAAAGCTGATTAGGTTCAGATGAGATCATTAGGGTGGACCCCCCCATGATATAATGCCTTTATGAGAAGAGAAAGAAATGCCAGAGCTTCCTGTTTCCACCATGTGAGTGTACAGCAAAAGGTAGCCATTTGCAATTCAGGAACAGGGTCTCAACATAATCTGCCTGTGCTGACATTTTATTCTCAGACTTCCCAGCCTCTGGTACTGTAATAAACAAACGTCTGTTTTTAAGTCTCCCAGTTAACGAAATATTGTTATAGTAGCTGAGCAGACCAAGAGAGATCACCTTCTCCTCACCTCAGTGTGAAGAGTAGGGCAAAGATGGATGAATAAAACACCAGGACATTTCCTACGATTTGAATGTGGTTTTTTCCTTTTTAGGCTTTTACTTGGTTTCTGTAGATGGACTAGTTTCCAGACCTCCTATATGATCATTTTGATCAGTTTGTGGTTGTTTATTTGATATTTCTATGAAGGGAACAAGATCCTGAAGCATTCTATTTTACCATTTTGCTGATGTCACTTCCCCTCATAATTTAGAATGTTTATTTTGACAAATAGGGGATAATATGCAATTAATCTAGGTATAGTACATCAATATGAGTATAATTCCTTTACCTGGGAGTTTTGAAAGTTGGTCAAACACTTAAGTAATATATTTGATATTTTAATATCATAATCTTATTAAAATGTTTAATTTCTAGAAGTTTGTGACTATTTCACAGTTCACAATGCTCTCTGTAATGTACTCTGAAGTACATGGTAAATAGCCAAGTTTCACTAAGTATATACATACATACAGAGACATTCCTGAGCAATTACAAAATATGGTTTTGTAACAAACACTGTGTTTTTTCCATATATAACAAATGCATTATTTCCTTGTGCCCAAAATGCAAATTTGCAAATTGCATCCAGGAACTCATCAAATCTGCTAGATGAATTATGTAATGCAATTTGGCAACATTTTTGCACACAGCACAAATAGTTTTCTTTGGTTTCTTGGATTCTGTTCTGAGAGGGAGGTAGCTGGAAAAAAAGTGAAAAATTACAGGATATGATTCATAAAAATCCCACATCTTTTTTGTGTGCTTGTAAATTCTTTTTTGAGGGAAAATGTTTTTGTCCCAGAGCAATGGTTCTCTGTTCTTCTCAATGAGTACTTTTTAGTCAGAAAGATATCCATATACAACATTTCTAAGATATTCAATAAAGGGTAGTCAAAATGAGAAGATGCATGCCATTTAGCAGCTAGAAGAATACATATCATATTTATTAAATCTCTTTTTCAGCAGAGAAGAATTTGAAGCCTGAACTTTAACATGACCACAGTCTGTACAAAGAAATGTAATCTCAGCTATTTATGTTCCTGCCAAGTATTAGCCCAAATCTTTTACCCTTCAATACATAATGGGTATCTGTTTTCCTGTCATGTTTTGAGAGAAGAAAATGATGCCCATGTAATTCAATCCTCATTTCCAAGGTTCAGAAAAGTAGTACTCATGACTACTTCTTCCTCTTTTCATTTGCTGCCAGTGGTAATATTAGGAACATACACCCAAAGAAAAGACTACCAGCACTCTATCATCAGAGATAGCTTTCAGTGGGCCCAATAAGCATATCTCTGCAGATGGTCTATGTGTTTTGGACTTTTGATTTCTCTCTTAAAGCAGCCTGCCAACTCTTTAATCACTCTAAATTTGTCACAAACTGTTATAATGCTGGCTACTCATTACCCAGAGTGAAAATCAATCTTAAGTAGCAAAATGGCTAGCAGTTTCAGAAGCTAGTGCCAACTATATGCATATGAAGAATTTACAAACTCCCTATCAGAGCTAAAGAGAAATGTGGAGATCAAGTATTCAATCCTCTCATTCCCAAGTAGGAGACTGAGACCATTTCCAATGCCAATCAATGTGAAAGACTACATAAACTGCAACACTCCTGCCATAAATTTCAAGAGATACTGCATGAAATGTTCTTTTAAATATATAACTAAATTCACCAAAGCTAGAAAAACTCCAAGGAATGGGCAGGAAAAAGGTACTAAAAAAGAGAGTGGTGAGAGAGAGCAGATGTTATCACTGGCTGGGCATGAGGTTGTGAAGAGTTGAGGTGTATGTAATCCTGAAACTTATGTTTTATTACCTATCCAAAGACAAAGATGCATTCTGGAACTTCTTGAGGTAGAGAATTGGAAATGAGAAATATATCCTGTTACACACAGTCCCAATTAATAAAGAAACCTTGAAAGTCTGCCCCCTACTAAAAAATTCTGCCCATTGACAATGAAATGACAAGAAAGTAGGTTGTTTCTTTGTGGACAATTTGTGGGGGGTTGGGGGGATGTTTCTTCTGAGAATTGTTAAACCTGAACATAGATTTGTGATTTAAACTTATATTTGTCATGTGGTAAAAGAAAATATGAAAAGAAAAAAGGCATCATAGTGGCCCTAGGTCATAAAATCTCTGGAATGCCTGCCAGAAGGAAATGTAACACTGCCTGAGAGATATATATTCTAAATTCAGATAATATGCAATTCCTACAGATAAAAGCCTTACTGAAAATGAATTCAAAATAAAATATTTTAGAGGAGCAAACAACTAATATAAGTACTTTAGTTCTTGAGTTAATAGATAATTCTAACAGTTATTATAAAATAAATTATTAAAATAAAACAAGAAATCTAAACAATAAGCATGTAAGACACTAAAATAATGGAATGATGAGAATGTGAGCACATCTTTTAAAAATGACTAATGAGGTTTTTGAATGCTAAAATTTATAGGATAAAAAATGCATAAAATTAGATATGAAACTTCAGGGGAAATTATTTAAAGGCAGTATAAAGAGACAATACAATGAAAATGTAAAATGCAACTTTACTGATATAAAGTGCATAATAATTCCTGTCAATATATGTCTAGTAAAAGCTATCTCTAATGAAAATTAGAAAAGAAAGGGATAGAGAACTGAGGGAGCTATTGTCAGTCATAAATAACTTAGAATTTACCAGAATAAAGGATATAATTGTATCTTCAGAATTATGAAACACAATAAGAACCTTGAAGTTTAAACACACACAAAAAATCATACCTTCTCACAGAGAAAATTGTAAAAGATTTAGATAAAAAATGGATTATTTTCAAAGAAACACTTATTAGGAAATTATAGACATATTGGCAGTAAAAATAGATGCAAGAATACAATAAAATAATATTATCACAGTGTTGAGAAAAAGCAATTGTCAACTTAGAATTCTATACCCAGCTAACATATCATTTAAGAGTAAACACCCCCCCAACTTCACAAAATACATTTTAGATATGAAAAGTGGGATAAAATTAATAACTCCCAGCCTGAAAGAAGAAAGAAATGAGCTGAAACCAAAGTTATTGAATAAATAAATTGGCAAACATGGTGAAATCTCAATAATTATTATTTTTATTATTAGTAGTGGAAATATACTAATAGTCACTGATGAATATATAGCAATAATTTCTATAAATAAAATGAAGGTTTATAAATAAGGCAGAACTAAATAGTAGACAATATTGAGATATAAAATAGAATGTGTACAAATCACTACAATTTGTGGTCCTTATATTCTGCAAGAGGAGGGTAGAGATGTGTGATTTAAGACAACTGACATTTAAGTCAAAGCTGTATTTGACTAATATTAGTAATCAGTAAAATAATAGAAATATAATGTATAACTTTCCTGAAATAACAGAAGTGGTTGTATTACTTTCAAAGGGGAAAAAATAAAGAACTTAAGGCCAAGAGAAGATAATTAACTTATCAAATGCCACAAGTTAGGAAACCAAAAGTCTGGATTTCTAGGTCTACATTCTCTTCTCTGGACATACTCTGGGACTACATCTACCTTGAATACATCTAAATTGAATGCTTTTAGACTACAAACATGATTTACATGCTTATCTCCTTTTAAAATTGTTTCTTAAAGCTTTAAATACCTGATTTGGTTTTATCTAAACATAGAGGACAATGGTTTTATAACATAGGTTATGATAGGGGACATCATGTATTTTTCCATCCACTTTCCTTTAAGCTTAAAAGAAGTAGTGACAGAAAATGACTATTTTATAGCATTGAGCAATCTTTCTTATAAATATGCCTGATTGCAAAGCCATGTTTTTGGCTATGTGGGATTTCTGAGTTGAACTTCATAGTCTAGAGGGAGAAATGAACCTGAATGTAACCATAAAGATGAAGTTAGAATGAATCTGGTTAAATATACTACAAATTTTAAATTGGGGAAATTAAAACTTCAAAATGGTAGCATAGATTTAATGGCACAGAGACCGCCTTTAAACACAATCTGTCTGATTGAGGGTATTACAGCTTATCAGGGTTTGGGATCTGATGAAAGAACTGAAAATACTGCTTATCAAGATCAATGCTTTGAAAAGTAAAAGAGGTTGGAAATTATGCTTTATTAAAGGGCAAATGGAGTAAAGTAAAATTAGTTATTGTAGAAGTTGATTATTGGGGACTTGTCTCTCCAGATATTATAATTAACTGATTTTTTAAAAGAAATAATGGGAGAAAAGCAAATGACTGAAATTTAGGAAGCAATTAACAAGGGGATTTTTTAGAATTTGTACAAAATTATTCTCCTGTCTTTGTAATTCTCAACATTAGATGCTTTTAATTGAATGCTGTTCTGGTAGACATTAGGGATGAAAGGAACATTAACAAGCACTCTAACTCATATCTACTCTTTTATGAGGCTGTGCTCAAATCTTTCTGTGAATTAATTACATGTAATTTAGATAACACATATTTCTTAAATGTATTCTATCCCTATGTTGTAATTCTATAAAAGAAGAAGAGAGGTCATATATATTTTTATAAAGTCTTAGTTTCACACAATTCTAAAACCAAAAGTATACTTTGGTAATATTTCTTTTGTAGTTATGTCAGAAGGAGTTTTAATGAAAATTTCATTTCTCTTAAATAATTATATTGCCTGTTTTTTTGTTTGTTTGTTTGTTTTGCTATTCTGAGGGCAAATACTGAACATATGTGACATACTGCAGGCATTCAGTGAATGTTGATTATATTTTAGATAGCAGAAAAGAAGATGTGGTTTGTTCTGACATATAAGTCTCAGTTTGCTCATCTATCAAATTACTCCCGTCATAGAATTGTTGAGAGATTTAAATAAGAGCACAGGGTAAGTGGAAAATAACTGTTAATATATTTTTATTTTTGAATAAAGAAAACATGTTTAGCAGAGGAGAAAAAATAAAAATTAGTGCACCAAAAATATACATTCTTAAAAGAAACAATTTCTTTTTACATGGATATAAAGTCTTCACATTCAATTAAGAATAAATCTTCATAAATATATAATTAACTTATTGTTAAAAGATTAACTTTTTATTACATCATTAAATTGATTCATGTTATCATGTATTGTCTTTAAAATTTATTTTTCCTGAAAAATATTTTTTGGGAAAATATATATGTGGTATTATATCATATTCTAATTGCATTGTACAAACTTTTGATCCTTTTCAAGATATGATATGAGCTTTAAATTTGATTTGATCTAAGGTGAATGCAATCTTTATTTTTATTCTCTTATTTCTCTAGGTTTTAAAAGATTACAAAAAGGAATTCATTCACCTCTCTTCCTGAATCTTACTGTCCTTTTCTTATGGTGTTTGAAAGAACAGCTATCAGTCTTTTTCAAAGTACGTATTAGGATATATGGGGAATTATCCATGTATGGTCAACTTAGAGGACCGTGGGAATTTATGTAGCCTGTTGACATTACAAAGCTAAAGAGTAACTATAATATTTGGAACTACTTTGAATTCAATAACTTTAAAGCACCACAAAAGTGCTAAAGAGTGAAAGAAATTCTTTACACATATTTTTCAACTACAAAATGCTCTCTTAAGATAACAATATGACATTATTTTTACTTTTTTAACTTATGCACCACTTTTTCAATTGTTCTCTTTTCTCCATGGAAACTTAAAAGAAACAAAGAACCACAGAATAACATTTGCCATTTGACAAATCTGATTAAATCAAAGGTGTTTACCACTGAAACCGACTCTACCCACCCACTCCATCTCAAGTTTACTTTCTGTTAGACAAAATATTACTATCTTTTCCCAGAAGGAACCCAAACCAGTGTCCATTGGAAACAGTTATGTTTTAGAACGTTAAACATTGCAGGGGGTTATAAAATGCAAAGATAAGTATTGGTCTTGGAATGGATTTCAAGAGATTTTGGAGTTTGTGTTCCAAAGGTATCTTAGGGCTTTTGGCTAGATTAAGGAAAGATATTGAAATAGGAGAAAGAACCATTTTGTAACTTGCACTCACTGTACAAACCTAGCTACAATTAACAGATGCATTTAAAATGATGATTAAATGAAACTTTAAGGTTAGCAGAGACTGAGCATACAGTCTATTCTGAAGGTTGATTATAGTCTATTTAAATAATAGCTTTAGTATACTATCTTTGGTTCATCATGGAAACCATTTGGCGAGTGGATAGACATTAGATCTAGATACATGCAGATAAGTATTGAATCCTGTCTCTATCTGTAACAATGGGTAAATGAGTTAACCTTTTTTTTTCCCTGATATTCTCATCTGTAAATGAGAATAATAGTGTATATTATATAAGGTTTGTGTGATAGTTAAATATAATCCTGGTACAGTGTCCAGTAGAATAACAGGCACATGGTAGGTGCTTAATCTGTGTTAGCTCTTATCATTCTTTATCCTAATCAGTAAATTATATTCAAACAACTTTGTTTTAATATATTTTTACTTTGGTGAATGCTCACTGCATTATAAAGAAGGTTTACTTGCAGGTAAATCTTTTCATTTTTTGAAAGTGGAATAGTATATGTTACAGTAATTTATAATTAACATGATTTTAATTAACCAACAAATAATTTTCTAAATATCAGGTAGGAAATGTCTAATGGTGGGCACCAAGGACATAGAAAAATAAGAACACTTTTATTTCAAACAGCTTTTATTCACATAAGACTAGAGGAAAATCTAATTCAGTAGAAAACACAAACAAAAGAAAACTTTCATTCTCTTCAAAGGAGAGTCATAACATTAACATCATCAACAATAATATGGAACACACCATTGCATTTTCAAATACAAAAAAGGAATCAGAAAGAAGGTGAACATTCCATGAACATGTTCAACAATGGTATTTTTAGGTATTAATCTTTTATTGAATAATTATTTTTCACATCTGGAAAAACACCACCAGAAGCACAATTTTAAGAAAAGAAGTTTGGCAACATGTATTTTTTTTCAGCAGCTCTGGAAGACAGATCTTGGTGAATGCTAGCCAAAAAAATTAAGGGCAAAACCACTGGTATACAGAGGACAACAAACTGATCTTATTACAGAAATAGATATCAGATCACAATAGAGAAGACATTTTAATTTTATACTAAGCCAAAATATCTGAATCATTGGCATACGCATCAACAAACCTGGTCTAGAGTGTTTAATCACAAAGTAGTATATATTGTTTTCCTGCCTGCCCCAATTACCTTATTTCAAAATATCAGGATGTTTGCTTTCAAGTCACACAAACTGCCAAGGCTATAACCTGCAAAATGGTCATTCATTTTTAACAGCATGTTTGTTATGCCCAGCCATCACTGAAAGGGAAATTTCCTATAACCCAGCTTATCTTAGAGGTAGACATTGACACTGCTTCTCCAGAAAACAATTGAGAATCGTACAATTTAGGAATAGCAAGCAGAGATTTTAATCTAAAAACAATCCTTACATAACCCAGGATGTTCTGTTTCTCCTCAGATATTAGAATTCTTAATTCTTCCGTTTTTTTAATGACTCTATTTCTATTCCATTTTAAGTTAATAAAACCAATAGCCAGATATTGTTACAAGATCTCTATCAATTGTCACAAAATGCCAACTCCAAGAAAGGGCACAGCAATGATGGCTAAAAGACATGACCACAATGTCCCAGGAAATATTTGACCCTTCCTATTATATCTGATGTTGCAACATTTGCCTCTAATGTGCCTAAGGCCCCAAAAGGAAAATAAAAGGAATCTAATTTTCTTTGAAAAGTCTGGAAACCTCTTACTTCAAAACATATTGATTTAAAATTTCTCTTTGCCATTTGCCCTTCAGGGGGGAGTTTATGCTTGTGAGTTTGACTCTTACAGACATCTCCTGAAGGGCAACGAAAGTCAGCGTGCAATCTTCTCTATGCCATAACTAGCATAACACAATTAGGTGGTAGCAAGAATGATGGTAAACTATATTGGAAAGAAAAAGAAAAATTCTGTCCACAAATGTAGACCTCAAAACACAGCTTTATCAATATTTTAAGATAAGAATATTTTAAAAAGTCAAGTGGTTCTTGAAAAATAAGAGATTAAAAAGGAAGATAAAGAATATATATTAGTATATTTGTATAAAATGGCATGAAGGAAAGTATACCTAGTGGTATCTTAGAAAATAGGTTGTCAACGTTGTTTCTACTTAGGAAACAGAAAGAAGAGCATTTAGAAATTATTCTGATTGTTTAGGCATAGCAATTTGGTATAGGCAATCAGGCAGGGGAAGTAGACAAGGGTGGAAAGGAAATAACTAGTTAGAAAGATTGGCACTGTACGGTAAATTCACCATGTATTCACTAAATTTTGCAGTTTGAGAATGAAGATGATTTGAGAAATGGTTCCAACCTTATTATCTTGTCATTGAGATGAAGTTCAAACAGCCCTGCATCAATAGTTTAAGGTTTAACTGTATTGCCCAATTATTTTCAGCATATAAATAACTGACTCTGTTGTTTCTTAATACATTATATAAAACCAGCCAGGGATAGAATAAAGAACATGGACTGCCATTGATTTGGAGACACCACATTATATTGTCCTGTGTGAGCATACCATGTTCATTTACAAAGTTTATCTTCTGGCCATTAACAATCATGCTCTGCTTCATAAAGCATTTGTCAGAGTAACAGCAAGTTGTTAGGAGGCAAGGGTTCTGATTTTTTTTTTTTTTTTGAGTTGTAGTCTCACTCTGTTGCCCAGGGTTGGAGTGCAGTGGCACCCTCACAGTCACCCCAGCACCAACCGGCTGGACTCTGGTGATCCTTGCACCTCAGTCTTCCAAGTAGCCGGAACCACACACGTGTGCTACCATGTCCAGCTAATTATTTATTTGTTTGTTTGTTTATTTAGTTATTGTAGAGTTGAGGTCTGGCCAACTTGCCTGGACTGATCTCGAACCCACAGGCTCAGGCAATCTACTGGCCTCGGTTTTCCAAAGTAGTTCCCAGGCCAAGCCACTGAGTCCAGCCAGGTTATGATTTTTAATGTAAATAGGCCCTAAAAAAGAAGCTACACATGGGCATTTACATATATTAGTGATTGTGTTGATGAAGGTGATGAAACACTTCATAATACTTCCTTCCAATGTATGACATAGTATACAATATTGCTGGAGACCAGAATATAATTGCGGCCTTCAGGAACACAAGAAATTTGATGATGAGCATGACTATGCTGATGGCCAGTTTTGAAGACAACAATAAAATGCCTCATTTCTTAACATAGATCATCTGGTTTTCATTTCTTTTGAAGGTGAAAATGCCCACTTTATGAAAATACTTGAACAGGTGTGTTGTTTCCTACCTTCTATCTTTTTTTCCCCTTATTTTCTCAGCAGGACAAGTGATTTCATTCCTGAAGCAGGAAAAGAATGTTAAGATAGATGCCACTGGAAATGACAATGTCAAATTCTGACAGAGTGATTATTTCAAGCTCAGAATGAATCACTTTTTAAGACAGAAATCTTGGCTTATTTCTTTAGACTTTTTGTACTTCTTTCACTGAGCCAAACTGAGAGTAAACTTTCAAAAGATAAATAGTAAGAAATATTTAAATAAATTGTCCTAAACATAAATGTTGGGATAAAAGAAAAATAAGTTTAAAAGTGCTGATTAAAGAGGAATTTTCCCAGGAGACTTTCCACATGATCATCCTGTCTTGCTTCCATATGGAGTCTGTAAAGAAACCCAGTAAATCCACACAGCTTTATGACTGACCTCCGGAAATAAAGCAGGACTGAACTGTTAGGAGAGACCAGTCCTGTAATTTTCTGAAGCCTTTGCAAGAGATGCCTGCTTTCAGGGCCGCCATGTTGCTTGGTTAAGTGAGAGTGTCTCATTGGGTTGTAGTAAAAACTGAAGGCAAGATTTCTGTTCTCAGGATTGGTAATGAATGGGATTAACAGTAGCAAATATCTGTCTGGGGATGGGGAAACACCTCTTATCAACAGGGTGCCTGAATGAAATGTAATTGTACACCCAACCCTTAACTGTACCCCACAAAACCATAATAAAAAAAAAAGAAAATGTGATTTGTAGTAGTTTTTCATAAATACCGCTGTTTTTCCATATCTGACTTCTGGCTCTACTACTACTACTGTTGCTGTAAATTTGTTTAAATATTTTAAAATAGCTCAACAAAATGGTCTTTCCATTTAATAAGCAATGATAACATAGCCTCTGTTTTCATTTGAATTCTATTTTGCTTACTATCTAATAAAATGGCTTTTCAATTTAATATACAGTCCCAAGTTAAACCATATAGTTGAGAAAATTAATTTTCTTAAGCTTTCTTTTTGTGCCTATTATGAAATCTTATTAAATTCCTGGCATTACTTACTAGTATATTCTCAAAAATCATTATATTTTATTCACTATTTGTGAGTTATCATGAGACTGTGAGAGAGCCTTTGTGACATTTTCTTCAAAGGGATGATCATATATATATATATATATAAATCAATTATATATGAATATATATAATTGATAAGGCTTTTCTGCTAGCCTCTCATTGGGAACTCTTGTTAGCAATAAAAATTAAATGTGTAAGTGAAGAAAACTATACCAAATGAAACTGCCCTTTCAAAAAAGTACTGGTCTATTTCAAAGGAAGTGTTGATATTCTCCAAAAGCCCTATTTTGTCCCTCAGGGCTACGCTACATCTTGTAATGGTATAATCAAAAAGAACTGACATTCTGTTCTTACAACTACATTCAGCTGTGATTAATCCTCTCCATGGTTATCTGCTTCTCCGGGTATCCTAACTGCAACCAATTGGGTATGGTGTCACATGGAAGAACGTATGATTAACTCATTAATGTGTAGTGTTTTAAATTTAAATAATCATGGAGCTGTCCTAGTGATTTGGCTTGATTATATCTATGGCTTAGTATAAATATGTGGGTAAACTGTTGTAGGACACTTCAATTACTTAGTATATTTGCACCACATAGTTTTATTTTCTTATTCAATGTCTGAAAAAATGGGAAAACTGAAGATAAATAATAGAGATTTATAATTATAAAGTTGATTTTAAAACTACACAATTATGTTTCCAATTAGTATATAATTTAACTTTCCTTCTTAAAGTGGGAGGGGATTCTTTTTGTTAAACCTTTGGCTCTACTATTTGTAAATGTCCTCAAGCAATGACTGCAAAATAACAAGAGCTAGCAAATATGACTGGCATGAATTTCTCTGAAAATATAAAAATAAAATTTACAAAAAATTCATTACTACTATGAATCTAGATTGGATTTACCCTTATGCAATGAAAGCAATTTTTACTTGAATACTAAGTTACATTCCATTTCAGATTTCCTATTTCAAAGGGTGTCTCAAATTTCTAAGATGTTAAACCAAGTATTGAGCCATTTTTGTATATGTAATAAAAGTCTTTAAAATTAAAATGGTAATCCTAAAAAAAACCAAATGCATGAAAAATATGGTCTGACTGTATAACAAAAGAGAGTTATATAATTCTACTTGAGTGAAATCTTTCATCTTTGATTTACAGGTTAGAGTCCTCTCTAACTAAAACCACATTGCTCCATATCTTTCATATCATGGCCTTCCCTAAAACCTTGTTTTAATTAAGGTTTCTTTCAGATTTCTGAATAAAAGCATGACAATCTTCACTTATGGCTTTAATATATCCTTTGAGTTAAAAAAAATATATAAAAGAAACATCAACTCTTTCAAAAGCATTGTCAGATATTAAATACTGCAAGATATTCTAGCTTAATATCTTTAGGTGTTTGAGTTATACATTGAAATAGAATTTTCAGAGGTACTTATATTTAGTAAGTTGCTTTATGACTCAAAATAAATGACCTTTATTTTTAACCTTTGACACTAAGGCAACTTGTGTAAAGGTTGAGTTTTTTTTTTTTTCTTTCCCACATGAAGGCACAACTTCCAGGTTAACTCAATTCAAGGTGACTACAAATAAGCAGTGCCTTCATTAACACATTTCAAACGTCTAGAAAATTCAGCAACATTGCTTAAGCAGTATTCACCTAAATGGTTTCACAGCTAAAAGGACACAATCTGACAAATCAACTGTTAAAACCATAAAGTAAACTAAATAGACAAGTCCTCGGGTAATAGGAGAGATTATGGGTAATGTTCAGGTTTTGTTTTTTTTTTAAAGGAAGGAATGATGAAAGGGAGAAGAAAGGAAGTGATGGAGGGCAGAAAAAGAAAGGTGAGAGAATGGATTCGGAACACATTAAGACCATCTTTGAAAAGTTATGTGCTTTTCAAAGACACTGAAAATCCGTGGTAGAACATTTGCCCAGAGCTACTGTCATCAAGACAAGAGATGCATGTGGGGGAGGAAGCTCTCCTCCTCCAACACAACTGCAAATCGTCTATGTGTGAGAACACAGTAAAGGATGTTAGGGCAGTAGGGGAATTTTTCCCCTAAAATGTGACATAAAATATTGCATCATTACAAACAGTATGTGAGTTTCCTTTGGCGTTTGGACTTTGAGATATGATGTGGTTTATTCCACAAAAAAAGCTTCATTTCAGTTTCTCCATCTTGAACTCTTACTTGGAAGAGTTGAACTGTGTGTTAAAGCAAAGGCAAATTAAACAAGAAAAAAAAGCCTAAAAAAACAAAACAAACAAACAAGAACCACTGTGATCTGTCTGGAATTGCTATCTGTTCATAGCTGAAAGCAAATCTTGTAAATAATTTCAGACTGAAAAAAAATGCTCAATAAAAAACTGATCAGAATGTCAGGAATGAGTATGTCTCGGGTTTTGCCCAAAATTTCGCTGGCTGTCATAGCTTCTGAAATTAACAATATCTAATGCTGTATTGAATGTTTCTAGTTTATACTTAGTGTCTAGGAGTGGGTCACCCAGCATATTAAAAGCATGCTGGAAGCAGTTTCTTCCAATCGCGGTTTACTGTAACTTTAGAATCACAGCGGTTACGTTTAAGGAATCTTTAATGCCCTTTCAAGTCCATCCAAAGAACAAGTGAAGCTGCTGTTCAGAATTTTGTGCCCAGTGTTTATGTTCCATCGAATCTGTGCCACCCAGGCAGCAGACAAGACATGTCTGAGGGTGCTGGGGTGGGGGGGGATACACAATGATGTCACGCACAGGAAATATCGGAGCGGGGACTTGGCACTTCACAAGGCTGGCTCGTCTTCCATAGGCTCACCAGCAGTTCTGTAAAAATAAACAGGCAATCAGAATACGGCATAAGAGTACACAATGACATTGTAGATTTTCATGCATAATCAAAGCTGATTTTTCAGCTCTCTCTGATGTTTATTTGTGTTATTCAGTTATCCATAAATAGAGTTTCTTTCCTAGGAAGTATAAACAAATGTCAAGTGGAAAAACATTTTAGATCCAAGCAATCATTGGAAATGTTCCTGTTTATATTAAAACATGTCAGAATATTTTATAACTCTGGATTCCAAAATGTCCATGTTTTGTGTCTAGTATAGTTCAATAATTTATTGAAAAATTAACTATGATATTTTATTTTAGAAGTAATTTCAGATTTCCTATGGAACCAGTTTGCTAATGAGAGCAAAGGACCCAGTTAACTTCTGGAGGAGACTTGCACTAGGGCTCTGGTTTTTGCTTCTGTTCTTTCATAACTGGATTGGCTGCCTGCCGGAGGCATTTCAAATCAAATTCTGAATTTGATTAGCAAATCGTTGCTACAGACCCAACATTTTTACAAGAAATGCACTATAGTAGTGTGTAAATACTTTTTATTCGGCATAATCTGCGGGGTGTTCTGCTCGGGCAAAACCAAAACTAATTGCTTGAAAATTTATACTTGAGATTTAACCTTAATTTACTAACACTTTGAGGGTGTTTTAAGGCAAACTTTTAGAATGACTTTTAATTTAGTCAAAAGAACAAATTGTAGCAGGAATCCAAATACATGAGGCAGTTGGATTATTGTGGAAAGATGACTGGGATTTGAGATACTAAGTGGGTAAATTGGAGTCTGAGCTTTGTGATTTGCTGGTGTTGCAATTGCTAGTGTTGTAACTACAATCCTGTGAAGCTGTGCTTTCAGGTGTAAACCATAAGAAAATAGTTGCTCCTTGTGGAATTAGTCAAGTTTAAAAAAAGAAATAAAGGAAGTACAATTAATTTATAAACAAAAAGCATTGGGACATTAGTTATTGAATACTTTGGATTTGTCCCTTCATAATCTAACATGTTTAAAATCGTCATGAGTGTCACACAGAGTTGCACTTTTGCCACCAGAAGGAAACAATATTTGGATAAAGTTTCTCTTTAGCTAGTGGAATAATAGATAAATATTTTCTTCTTCACAATGTTTATCTACTTGTCAGGATTCTATAATGAATTACTTTTATATAAGGGAAAACATGCTATGTTTAAGACATAGCTGTACACATATTTAAAACTAAAAAACTGAAATACAAAATAGCTGTTTATAAACTATTTAGCCAGGTTATTTTACAGATTTATAAGAAAAAATAAGCAAAGATTTCAACACATCTTTAAATTAAGGAGTTGCCATATTAACTAACAACTTAGCATTTTCACAGGAAATTTAAAACATTGAAAGACTTTATCCATGGAATGGTAATTTTGAAAAATTTTAATGCATCTTTTTAAAAATAAAGAATGAACAGCGTTAGGTATTCATTATTTAACATTACCAAAAAGGGAAAATTCTAAAAGAGTCTGTATGGAATAAAAAAAAAAAAAAAAAAGTTGCTTCTTAAGAAGTTATAGCTTGTCTAAGAGTATTTAGGAAAAGGAGATTGTGAGAGAGTGTTTAGAGTTGGTATGTAAGATAAAAGCAATCTAAATGAGTCATATTTAGTAAAAGTCTTTTCTATCTGAAAATGATCAACATCCCAAGAAGAAAAATTTTAAGCTAAGAAAAACATTTGTGTTTCTAAACTAATTTATATATAAATATGCAATTGTATTTACATCTGAGAATATGTGGATAATAAAGTTATAGAACTCTAACTGGGTATTCTAAAGGAGACAAATTTTACTATTTCTAACCCAAAGTTGCAGTAGGATGATCTTTTCCCCCCACATCCAGTTTTCAGTGTGGCTGGAATTCCAGTGTTGTATGGGAAATGTTCCAGGGGTCACGGATGTAAGGAATACACATGTCCCTGTGGTGGGGGGTCTTTTCTGGGCATTCTCCATGTAGCCAGCTCAGGCTTTGACAGGGTGTCTGAGCTGCAACACACTCACTGGCAAAAAGTGGGCCTCTTTGGTTGAAATGGGGACTCATGGGTACAATAGAAAGCTTTTCATCAGAGGCTTCTCTTCCCTTCCCTCCCTTTAAAATCATTTCAGATTAACCTATTTTTAAAATAGCCCATTTACTGCTGCCCTCCCTCTAGTAAATCATCAACACATATACATAACTACCCAATTCTCCTATGTCTTGCAGTATATAAGGGTTAGCAGCATAGCAAGTTGAAAAATATCCTGTGTTCAAATCCCAGCTCTATCATTTCTTAAAACTTAACTTCAAACAAGTTAGTATCCCTAGATTCTCAATTTTATCTTTAAAATGCATATAATAACCCCTTACCTGCCTTTAGGGTTATGAGAATTGAAAAGATTAAGTAAACATGATTTATGAAATGTTATCTGTTAAACAATCACAAAATAATAGTATTATTTATAGCTGCCATCGGGAAAATGTATAATATCTCCCTTCTCATATCCATAGCTCTCGGTAGAGATGATATTATCTTCACTTAGCCCTGTCCTTAGGTCACTATTTTATGTCTCCATTTTTTTAAGAAGGGCATTGAAGCTTCATGAAACACTTAGAAAGTGAGCCAGTGAAGGGTAACACTTTCACAACAGTTGTTGATGAAGGCATGGGAAGAAATGCTCTGAAAATATGGGGACTGCTCACTTCGGTCATACATGGACACATGCCTAATTTACCTTGATTAACAAATACCAGGCTGAGGGAAGGGAAGACATAAGGGAGGCAGAAACAGTAAGCTCAGAGCTAAACATAAAATAAACCCACCAAAGATCAATTTTAGAACAACAGTTTAACTAACTGAAAGACATAAACATCTGCAACAAGCCAACTTCACCGTGAGTACCGAAGGTTTACTGTCAATGAAAGCAAAGATTTCAAATATTAAGGGAAGAATCAATTCAGTTCAGTGATCATAGGTTAAGATAATTTATAAAAGTAAAAAGCAAAATGGAAAGAATTTCGCTTGAGATAAAATATAGCAAAAAATTAAATTTTTTGAATAAATTGTTATTTCTTTCCTGTGATTTAAAAAATAACATTTGTTTATTTACATTAACATTATTATTTAGTAAGACACATTTTTTCTTGCTTTATTGATTTAAATTAATCCCTAGATCTTATTTTCATTCCTCTTCCCCCTCAAAGGCAAGAAATCCAATGTCTGTTGCATACATTATTTTGTTTGTAGGTGTTCTTTAAAGCTGTTTATTATTGTTTGGGGGCATATAGTTTAATTTTATGTAAATTTATCTTTATAGAAACATGTGTAATTTCTGTTTCTGAATGTTCTCTCTTGGTACTATATTCACTAGCTCTACCCATGTAGTTATGATCATAGTCTATAGCTGGTAACTTCTATGTGACATCCCCATGCTGTGCATCTACCATGTTTTAACTATTCACTCTCCCACTAGTGGACACTGGGCTTGACTCTAACTCTCTACTCATCATGAATGATGCTGTAGTGAACTTCCTAGTACATGTACTCTAAGACCCTAGTTTAGAATGTCTTTGGTATATACTCCCGAGCTGAATTATGAAGTCATATATTTTGTGTATACCAAGCAGTGCTTGTTTCCTAGCATGACTGCCAGAGTGTATCTTCCCACAGCTGTGAAGAATCCAAAGCTCCACATCTACACCAATGCTAGCACTATCCAGTTGTTGTTCATTACAGAAAAAGTTACTGAGTATCTTCTGTGTACCCTGGCTTGCTTCTAGGCACTAGGGACAATAGCAATGAACAAACTACACAAAAATCCTTGCCTCATATTCTGCATTGACCTTATATTCTAACTGAATGTTTACCATCTAATATCTGTAAAGCAATATCTTATTGTTGTTGAATTTGCATTTCTTTGATAAATAATGAGCTTAGGCATCTCTTTAAAGATTTGGCTTCCAGTAAACCACAAAGCTCAGAATAAAAGACAGAAAATTAAATGACTCTCACAAGTATGTATCATAAGTAAGTCTGTTTATCTCACTGATGACTTTTTACTTTGCTCTTTTTAGTATTCACGAACTAATTTTATACTATATTGTTTTGATATGATGTGTTTTATGAATTATATTTTGTTCTTTCTTTTCATTTCCACACTCACTTTTCTTTTGTGTCTTCCTCTTCCAAACTTATACCATTTTATATTCATAGTAGACATTCCATAAACGCTTTTTGAAATATTTATATAACTATATTGAGATGATTTCAATACTCTTTAGAAGTAATCTAAATCAAGAACAAAACAAGAATTTGTAACAAAATAATAAAAATTCCAGAAATATTCTCAGTTTAAACTTCCTGTGTAACAACTTTTACAATTGAATGTGTGATTGGAACTATATTCCCTCATATCACAAGATTGTGCAGGAACAATAAGCAAAACAAAAGTAAACACACACATACACACAACATACACACACACGTATACCCTACTATAACGGTATAACTGCCTGCAAGTTTTTGTGGGGAATTCTCATAATTTTCTAAGAGTGCCCATTACCCAGTGCTAGCTTGCCTTAATTGCTTCCTTTATCTCCATCCATCACCTCTTAATTCTTCAATACATACATAATTCCCTTAAACTGACTTCCTCTTTTTCCCTCTCAGCTAATGGTATTATTATCCAGACTACTACTTTTGACTGATTTCTCTCCTCTTCCATCCACATTTCATAAATTACCAATGCCCCATCATTTCTCAGCAACTTATCTACATTATATTTTCTTCCTCTCCATTTCTTCTCCATTATTAGTTGACTTCTTTACCACAATTACAAGAAGACATACGAGCAGCCAGAGATAAATGAAAAAATTCTCATCCTCACTAGTCATCAAAGAAATGCAGACTAAAATCACACTGAGATCCCATTTAACTCCAGTGAGCATGACCATCATCAATGGCTCAAAATATAACAGATGTTGGAGGGATGCAGGGAAAAGGGAATGCTTCTACACTGTCGGTGGGAGTATAAACTAGTATAATCTCTGTGTTGTAATTCCTAAAAGATCAAAAAAATCAACCCTCCATATGACCCAGCAACTCCTCTTCTGGGAACATATCCAGACTAACACAAATCATTCTACAAAAAAAGATGCCTGCACATGAATGTTTATTGCAGCATTATTCACAATAGTAAAACATGGAGCCAACTGTGTTGCCCATCAAAAGTGGACTGGCTAAAAAAAAATGTGATACATATACATGATGGAATATTATGCAGCCACAAAGAAGGAAAAATTATGGACTTTGCAGCAACTTGGATGGATTTAGAGTCCTATAATACTCAGTGATCTATCACAGAAACAAAGAACTGAGTACCACATATACTCACTCTAAGCGGACTCTGAACATTTATCATAATATTATAAGAAAGGCATTGGTAGTAGCAGGCCACTGCTGGGGAGGGGGGGAACATCTGTAAAGCGTTCCTGATCTCAAACCAGGCGAAGTGGAGACCAAAGGGAGGTCAAAACTTAACTTGTATAATAACCACTCATGTACCTAATCCTGAATTGTATCCCACATATTTAAAATAATAATAATTAAAAAATAATAATTTCTTGTCTGTCTCTTTGTTAGTATGGTGGCCTCTCTTACATGCCGTTATCTTTTAATAATATAGTCCTAAGTCATCTCTCTCTTGCTTTGATAGTTTACTACCGAAAACAGGATACAATTCAAATTCCTATCATAATACTTACATTTCCTTCTGATTTTACCACTCTGATCTCTTTCTACCTGGCCTGCCTACTCACCTCTGTGGCACCCCAGCTGCTCTAGGATCCTTTTTCTTTCCCAAAGCTAGCACTCATGTATATGAGTGGGACGCCCAAAAAACCTGGAATTTATTTATAAAAATTGTGTATTTATTCTTACAGTCACTTTCACAGTACTCTTTGTTTTATGCAGTACACCTGTCAAGACACTTCTTTTACTACTCAAAATAATATTTGAACTTGTCAGTTTTGATGCCTGTTAGTGCTTCTGCCGTTTTTTGTTTAACCTCTTCCATATGGACAAAATGTTTCCCTTTAAAGACTTTTTTCATCCAGGAAAACAAACAAAAAAAGTTGCTTGGAGTGAGATCAAGTGAATAGGTAGGGTGGAGGACAGGGGCTCACGCTGTTTTTTGGTTAAAAACTGCTGAACTTTCAGTGCAGTGTGGGCAGGTTGTCATGTAAATCACCCATCCTGAAATGGGCAAATGCTTTGAAAGAATCTCCAAAAAAAAAAAAAAAAATCAATGAAGCTGGATGCAGCTTCTTACAACAATGTTAGCTGGTACACTGATGCCTATGGGTTCCCAAAACACTTACCTAATGGGGGAAGCCTGTACTACAAGGGGCCCACCCTCCAAAAAATAATACTGGTTTTTTATGGATCTCCCCACATACTTTTTGGACTTTTGCTCATCTATTACTATCAGAATAGTTTTTGAGTCCCTAATACGTGTCAGATACTCTACTGATGCTGGAAAAATAATGGTAAACCAAAAAAAGGCACAGATTATACTCATAAGGAGCTTATAGCAGGAAATATAAGCTAAACAAATAAACACACAAATATTATTTCAATTTATTTATTTCACACACATATTATTTCAATTATGTGGAATAATGCCTAAGTATAAGGGAGACATGAGAAAGCATTACAGGGGGACATGATCTGATTTTGGGTTGGTGGGCAGTGAGCATTTTCTAAGAAGAAGGAGTGAAATTTGATCTGAAATCTAAGGGATAAGAGGAAAAGAATGAGGAGGCCAATAAAGGGTTGGTGAGAGGAGGAAGAGGACAGGACAAGTATTCCAAACAGAAGGGAGGGTATGAGCCAAAAAAGCCCTAATGGGAATGTGAGTGTGACTCTTTGGAGGAAAACTAAAACCGTGAGATATCATTTCATACCTTCAAAAATGCTAAAATTATAAAGATTGATTATATCAAGTGTAGGTGAGGCTATGAAACAATCAGAACTTTCATACCTTGCTAGTGGGGATGAAAAATGGCACAGCCATCTTAAAAAACAGTTTGGAAGTTTCCTATGAAAACACATGACTTCCTTACAACCCAGCAATTCCAAAAAAAGAGAGAAGAAAAAGAGAAAAAGAAATTGAATGTGGTATCCACAAGCAAAACATGTATAATAATTTTATAGAGGTTTAGGTTCTTCAAAAAATTAAAAATAAAATTACCATTTGATCCAG
The DNA here is from genome assembly GCF_000164805.1 of Carlito syrichta. Classification (NCBI taxonomy): domain Eukaryota; kingdom Metazoa; phylum Chordata; class Mammalia; order Primates; family Tarsiidae; genus Carlito; species Carlito syrichta. The sequence goes on along the minus strand of NW_007245668.1, from coordinate 529,843 downwards.
AATCTCATTTCTGGGTATATGTCATACCAAAGAAGTGAAAATAGGACTCGGATGTTTATTGCAGCATTATTCACATTAACCAAGGGGTGGAAACAACATAAACATTCATCCCTGGATGAATAGATAAAGAAAACCTGGAATATTCATACAATTGAACATTATTCAGCCTTAAAAAGGACTTCTTGTTATATGCTACAACATGGACGAACCTTGAGGACCTGACACCAAGTAATGTAGGCAAGTCAGTTGCAAAAAGACAAATACTGTATGATTCCACTTCCATGAAGTATCTAAGGATGTCAAACCCCTAGAAATAGAAAGCAGAATGTTGATTTATAGGAGCTGGAGGGATGAGGCGGTAAAAGGTAGGAGTTGTTCAATGGCTATAGTTTTGATTTTGAAAAAACAAGTTCTAGCTGGGCTCGGTGGCTCAGCCTGTAATCCCGCGCCTTTGGGAGGCTGAGGTGAGTGGATCGCCTGAGCCCGCGGGTTCGGGACCCGCCTGGGCAACTTGGCAAGACCTCATCTCCACAATAAATCAAAAATCAGCCGGGCGTGGTAGCACGCACCTGTAATTCCGGCTACTCAAAAGGCTGAGGCTGAAGGATCGCCGGAGCCCAGGGTCGAGGCTGCGGTGGCTGGGAGCGGCCACTGCACTCCAATATGGGCGACGGAGTAAGACTCTAACTCAAAAAAAAAAAAGAAAAGAAAAGAAAAAATAAGTTCTAGAAATCTGTTGCACAACAGTAATGCACACTTAAAGTGATTAAGATGGTAAGCTTTATGTTATGTGCTCTTTGCCATAATAATAAAAACATTCTTAGCAACGTTATTCATAATAGCCTCAAATGTAAACAAGCCAAATGTCTATCCACATGTGTATGGATAAGCAAATTAAGGTATGTTAACACACTGGAATAATGCACAATAATAAAAATGAACAAACTGTCAGGGACATGGATGGATCTCAAAAACTTTCTGATTAGTGAAGTGAAAGAAGCTAGATTTGTAAAAATAAAAAAGCAGTACATGCTGCATGATTCCATTGAAATAAAATTCAAAAACAGGCAAACCTAACAGATGGTATTATAAGAAAAAAAAGTGGTTACCTTTGGAGAGAGTGACATTGACTGGAAAGAGGGAGAAGCAAACTTTTAGGAGTAATAAAAATGTTGATCTTGTTTTGAGTAGTATTTATATGAATGTGGTATATATAAAAATCTTTGGACTTGTGCATAGTATTATATGTAAGATATACCTCAGTTAAGAAGTTAATCAAGGTAATTGTTGTGTCAACTCAGTCAGAAAACAGAGGGGAAAAGTGTTAGAGAGAGGACAGAAAATATGAGTGAACGTCCAATAATGTAGAGCTTATGGATTCTGTTAAGGGTGATAGTCTTTATGTTAACAGAAATGGAAAAGCATCGAAAGGTTTCAAGCAGGGGCATGACAAGATATGCTTTCTAGTTTTTGTTTGTTTGCTTTGCTTTGTTTTTCAGAGCTTCCTGATAACAATGTATAAAAATGGATTAGAAAGAGGTAAAAGTGCATATGGGAACTAATAAAAAACAGGACTATAAAAGTTTGGATGAGAGATGAAGGTAGTTGGGACTGAGTTTTGGCAGTAGAAGTTAAAAAAATAGTGTACTCAAGTTATTGTCCCTATCTTAACTCTCTTTCTTCTTTTTCACCAGGAGAAATCTACATATTCTTCCACCCTGGCTCAGTTGTTTCTGGCTCTGTGATTTGCCCCTCAGTCCTTAGCCTTTGTTAGGTCTTTTTTTCATTCTGCAGGATCTTATCTCAATCTTATCAAATGGCTTGTTTTTAATCTTATTATAGTTTGGAAGTGCATGTTTGATACTATAGGAAAGAAAACAATAGCCCCCAAAGATTGTCCTTGTTCTAATCCTTAAAACCTGTGAATTCATTATCTTCCATCACAAAAGTGACATTGTGTTGTAGATGTGATTAAGGGTAGGGATGGCGAGGTGGATATTTTATACTAAATTATCCTGGTGATCCAATTTAAGCATATGAGCCCTTCAAAGCAGAAAACCTTTTTCAGCTGCAGTGAGAGAGAGAGAGAGAGAGAGAGAGAGAGAGAGAGAGAGAGAGAGACAGAGACAGAGAGAGAGAAGTGGTGACTGAAGAAAGATCAGAGAGATGTGAAGTTGCTGACTCTGAGATGGGGGAAGGGGGGTCACAAGCCATGGAATGCAAACAACCTCTAGAAGCTGGAAAAAACAAGGAATCAGATTCTCTTCTAGAGCCTCCAAGAAGGAATACAGTCTTGCCAATTCCTTGCTTTTAGCGCAGTGAGAGCTGTGTCGGACTTCTGACCTACAGAGCCTTTGTGTTGTATTAAGCCATAAATTTGTAGCATTTTTTTTTTTTTTACAGCAGCTGTAGTAGACCACTACAATCCCCAAGTTTGTGAATGTCTTGAAGACTTCAAGGCAGCTTTATGGCTCTGGCTCCCAGCACTTTGTCTGGCACATACACAAACTCAGAATGTGTTTAAAAAGTGAATCAACTTGATATTTTCACATGTTCTTCCCTCTCATCCTGCAAGTTGGAAGATAGTCCTGTAATTTATCAGCATCACTTCCACAAATTTCTCTGCCCTTAAATACAATTTCTTTCTCCATTAACACAGGCATTCTACATCTCTGACCCCTTTTCTTGTGTTTCCTCAGCCAATTCATCTTTATGATATAGGAATGTGATGGATTCTGGTTAGTCAACATATTCTGGGAATGAACACTGTCAATTAGTATTATGAGAAAATAAATGTTATATATACATTTTGAAAAGTCTTATACAAATATAGTACCATATTCCCTCAAAAGAAATAGTAAATATAGAGAGTCATGTAGAGATAAAGGTGGTTACCTCTGGAGGTAGTGACACTGACTGGAGAGAGGAAGAAGCAAATTTTCAGGAGTAATAAAAATGTTCTTGATCATGTTCTGAATGGTGCTTATATGAATGTGGTATATGTAAAAATCTTAGGACTTGTGCAAAGTATTATATATAAGATATACCTCAGTTAAGACACTAATCAAGGTCATTGTTATCACAACCCAGACAGAAAACAAAGGGGAAAAATGTAAGAGATAAGGCAGAAAATATGAGTGAAGGTCCAATAATGCAGAACTTTATGGATTATGTTAAGGATGATAGTCTTTATGCTAATGGAAAAGGAAAGGCATTTAAGGGTTTCAAGCAGGGACATGACAAGATATGCTTTCCAGTTTGTTTTATTTTGTTTTTAAGAACTTCCTGATAGCAACTTAGAAAAAGTGGATTAGAAAGAAGGAATTATTTTTTTTAAAAGTAGTTACTATTTTATTAGTGTTTTGTCTTCTGATGAATTCATTCAATCATTCACTAAATGTTTGGTTATTAAGTACAATGTATTGTGAGGAGCTCAAGGGCCATCTAGTTCATAATTGTGTGATAAAACTTGTTTTAAGTGTAGGTTGAAGCTTATTTTGAATGTATATCGAAACTTGTTTTTAAAACTCAGATGTATGCTTGCTTTCCCACCCAAGCACAGTAGTATACTTTTGGTAAACAAGTTCACATACCAAAAGAAAACCGTGGAGTCACGGTGCAGACCCTCTGGCCCCATTTCCTGCTCCACTCCCCTAGTAATCTCACATTCCAGATGTCCCAACCGGTTCCACCCAGCCCGCCTGACCGATGATGGTCAGCCGCGGTCAGCCACGACCCGTGACCATACAAACCAACCAATCCCAAACGTCCCCATACCCAGTAGGAGAAATTACCCAATCATGTGCGAACAAGTTTAAAGTTCTTTCCCCTCCCTTGTAACTATGTATATAAGCTGCTTGCTGCGCTGGGTCGGGGCTCTAGTTCCTGTACCGCTGCACCGGTTACGGATGTGAGCCCAGACTCGAGCCTGAATAAAGACCCTCGTGTGATTTGCATCGGAGCTGGCTCTTTGGTGGTGTCTCGGATTCAGGATTTGGTTACAACAACTGGACATTGAGAACATCCTTGAGTTAACTCAGGTAACCACAGATTACCTGAGTTAACTCAGGTAACTCAGGTAACCACAATTCATTGCTTAGTGATTATTTGTCCATCTCTTATTTTTAATGACTGTATTATTGATTTAACCTATGAATAATTAAATATATACATGCCCAGGTATAGTCTTTATATCCTTATGCTGCAGATAACTGGATCATGAACAACTACTAAGGGAAGGAAAAAACAGCAAATTGAAGAAGAAAAGCAATATACAAATAATAAAAATGAACCATTATTATTGGTTTTGCATCAGGTATTGTGTTAAGTGGCTATAACGTGTTGTCTCATTTGATCCTGACAACCCTATACATTTTTTTCTCAGTTTAAAGATAAGGAAAATAAAACCCACAGGGATAAAGTAACCTGCTCTTGAGCAAACAATTATGCAGTGTGAAAACTCTAGAGAAAAGTTCTACTCTTCCTCTATAGTGATAAGAGAAAAGAGGGAAAGAGTGGAGATAATGATGAGATGGGAAGCTAAATTATGCATTTATTTTACTTTTCTTTCTTTTCTCAAAGTAAATATTGTTTTATAAAGAATACAGACCTGAACCCTAAAATACTAGTGAGCATTGGATTTAATCCCTAACATACTTCACATGTGCCCCAAGACCACATGTTGGGCATGATAGGAAAATACAGGTAAAATGATGACTCCAAGAAAAAAAGGAAAGAGAAGAAAGGTTAGATTGTTCTTTCTATTATCATTATTTTCCAAATCTCAGCACACTTTTCAACTACAGCTTTGTTGACACTAGATGAAAATTTAAAGCAAAATTTATATTGGAATGTTTACCTACTTAGATGAACAGGTACTCGAAATAATGGTGTCATAAAGAAAAAGCAGAGACCTGCATAATTTGTGCAATATTCAGCTTCTAGAAGCCTTTGAGACACAATCCAAATGGATGGCATATTTGGGCCATGTAATGTTTCTCCGTGTATTGGAAATGAATGTGTATTTAATAATAGTCTGTATTTCTATATGAATCTTCAGATTCCTGAAAATAAGGTTATCAATGTCCTTGAAAAGATTGATAGTCCATAAAATGCTAAGGCACATAATACTTGGGATTTTCTAGCTGATTATACTTTTATAATCACAAACAAGATAATTACTCAAAAGACAAAATAGCCAAACTTGGATCATACATTTTCTCATGTTTTTGTATTATATAATAATGTGAAATCATCTCTTTCATGTGAAAGGTTGCCAAAAGTTGAAAATTAAATGATGAAGTAGACAACCATACTGAACAGTGTTAAGACTATAAAATGATTTGCACTATAAGACTAGGTCAAAGTTGTCATCAAAAATGTAACTTTCAGGTTTTTTTTTTCTTGAAAAAAAAAAAAACCCACAGAATCAGAAAGCATAGAGTGTAAATGTGTTCCTAAAAACTTAATAACTGATCACCCTGAAGTCTTGATTGCCAGAAAGAACTTTTTCTTGATTTTCAACAGAGCCTGAACTGGTATCTGAGAATAAATTTGAGTGCTGCACTGATCTTTCCAAAGTAGAAGCATTCTGAAACAGATATCCAATAACCACTTCTATAAGTCTTTTATGATTAGACATTCCAAACAAGCAAACAAACAAAAATCCCTAATATCATAGCTCTCCCTTCCATACATTATGATATATATGACCAGGCCTATCAATTTAATCTTCTTTGAGTATGTAACTTGGGCCCACTCAGGGTATTTTTTGTTTTTCTTTTTGTTTTTGTTTTATTGACCCATAAATTATTTCTTTCTTGATCAAATCTTTTGCCATCTGAAAATTATGTTTGAAAATGGTATATCAGCCAACCTTCCCCCAGATGAATCCCCACAAATCAGCCTTTTCCTAGTAATTTATTCTTCAAGGCCCATCAATGTAGTTATAAAAATGAAATGACTGTTTGCACTGTGCTGTCATCCCCCCAATCCAAGAAAAATGAACAAAAAAATACTTACAATGGTTCTTAGCCAGGAGCATTTTATCCCTTATTCACTAGTGGTAAATGAGTCAGATATGAGTTGGCCAGGAAAAGAGCTGCTTTACCCAAAATCTTAGTATGAAGTGAGTCATCTCACTCCAAACACCAATATATCCTCCAAAATAACTGGCAAGAATTTCCTATAAAAAGAATCTTGCCTTCACTCTTTTCCATCCATTTAGTTCTCTGATTTTTCTAATTTTTCAATTTCCTGTGTGCTTACAATATTGCATTCATAACAAAAGCTCAGGAACATTTCTTTTTATCCCATTTTGAAAGTCATCTTTCTTCTATTGGGTAGGAAGACAATTCTAATAGTATTCCCCTAGAAAGAGTCAATTCTCTGTGACTTTCAAGGGTGTTCTCTCTTTCCTCTCTCTCTCCCTTGCTTTCTCTGTCTCTTTCTGTCTTTCTTTGATGAAAATCATGCATGGTTCAATTGAAATGCAAGAGCCAGTTCTAGAAGAATTTTTCTTTTCCTCTGTTGAAAAAGGGAGTTCAAAGCCAGAGAAAATATTTTAAGTAAAACTATTTTTCATTCCTCAAGAAAAATCAATCACAATAGATATAATCTGTCTAAGTGTGATAAACGAACATGAAACTAGGCTACAAGCTTCAACTCTGCTTTCCGGCTCATCAGAACATTTGCATTCACATTCTCTCTCTGCCATCACATGAAGCTTAAAAACCACTGTGGATTGAAGCCGGGGTTAAATCCCTGTAGATTATCATGAGTCAAGCATATTATTTACCTGAGGATAAACAAGCATGCTTCAGGAGCCCATTCCTGCCAAAGTCCTGAAATTTTTATATTACTTGGAGCTCATAACATCACTTATTATTGCTAATTATTCTAAGCTTTGCAATTTAATGGGCAAAATTATTTGCAATTCATTTCACTCAGGTTGGAATTTAGCTTAGTTTTTCTATATTAAATGAATTCTAAAGAATAGCTTTGCTGCCTTTATACCCAACACTAACAGATGTTAGTTCCCTCAGTTTTATAGCTCTCAGATGACAGACAACTAACTGTTTTTGGCCTTGGGAATAATTGCAACACCTTTGGATTATGAACTTGGTTCAGTTCTTAGCTGGGAACAGCAGGGGGTTAGTTCTTATTATCAAAGATGTAAAACAAGTTTCCCCTTATGCTCTAGATAGCCATATGAAGATGCCTTTCAATGCAGTCATATACAACTTTTCCCCCCTTACTGGTGATCTGCTGCTTAAGTGGTTATGGTAAGAGAAAATGATTGCATAAAAATAAAATCTCATTCATTTTATCTCTTGCTCTTGGCCAAAACAAGATGTTAAATCCATTAAACTCTGAATATCCAGTAAAAGCAAGAAAGCTAGAACTGTTCGAATTTGTGCATTCTTGGGAAAATTGCCAACCTGTGCACTAGTAGCAGGATCTGTGTAATTAATGGTGATGTTATTGACGGAGGGAGTCTGATTTCCTTCTCAGAAGCAATTTAAGAGCACAAGCTGGCAAAGCTTTAGCAGAGCCTCACCTGATTTGTTTTTAAATTGAGGAAATGTGACCTTGAAGTCAGCCATAGAAAGCACCAATGTTCATGTACATTTGTGGTGGCTTTGGTCACAGTAGTCTTTAAATATTTAAATAAATTCTGAATGTATCATTGTCCACAGAATAGGATGATGAACACCACATGAACAAACTGACAAACATTCCTCTAAAAGAGAACAAACTGACCCAATTCAAAGCTAATTTTTTTCCCCAGAAAGCTATATTCATACAAGGATGCATTGAAATCAATCCTGTCTTATCAAAACATAAAAGTAAAACCAGACTTAAGTCCTTTACACACACTCTTTTGTTGTCTCCTTTGCAGGCAACGTCCATCTTTGTCTGGTCTTTGGACCTCAAGGGCAGTCACATAAAGAATGTGTATGTATTCTGGCTATCCAACTGACTAGCATTACCTCCATCTTCTGCCCCCTCTTTCCCTTTGTTATATCGGTAATTTCAAAATGATGAGAGAAAGAAAAAGAACATCTGGAAAAACAGAGATAACTAGGGAAAGAAGTTAAGCCCACAAGCAGCTCTTTCCATAATGATCTGTACTCAATTACCCGACAAGGAGTGATTTTTCTCACCCTCTATCTCATCCCCTCTCTTTCTCTGTGAACTGCAACCACATGCTCCAGCTCTGAATTTCCCATGAAGAATGAAGCAATGGAATTCTCGACAGTCTAAAGCATGTGCTGTGGCATCTGTGGCTTTGGAGAAGGCAGGTGGTGGAAGCGGAGGAGACAAGTGAAGGAAAAGCCAGGAGGAAGTCTCATGAGCGTCAGTGATGAGCCTGGATGTGACTGACCCAAATTATTCCCCTATGTTGGAGTCATACCTGCTGTCTTCCTGAGCAAAGGGCTGTTCCACATCCACTGTCAGGGAGGCCAGGGCAGAAACGGTCTCTGTCTCCTCTTGCAACTGAGCACCAGCCAGAGCACAGCCCCTTGGCACAGCCTCCATCCTTACAGACTTCCAGTACTTGCCTAGAAAAAACATCCATCATACTTTATAGGGATTTGAGTTCGAAGAGTAGTAATCAGAATACTCACATAGGTCCAACTCAGAATACTAATGTTATACACAGTTGTAATTTGGTTTCTTAACTGTTATGATTAAATCTTTTTCTCAATCTAAAAATGTCAAGTTGTGAAGTGCTCATATTCCCCAGGCTAAATCTCTCCTTTGCTCACAAGGTAATATTGTGAGGAATGATCACAGTCTGTGAACTCACTATCAGATTGACAGCTGTCTCTGCAGCTAAGTAAGCAAACTCTGGAAATGGCATCCCTGGGAAACCCACAATAGACCAAGCGATAGAAATCTCAGAGAAAATGAATAAAATAATAATGTTAAACACAGCTACTTGAATCATTAACCTTTAAAAAATAAAGTTGGAGTATTAAAGAAAAAGAAAAAAAATAAAAGCCCAGAAATGCCAGCATGAATCGAAGGGCAACTTTGCCAGAACAATCAGGTTTGTTAGTCCTGGATGTTCTTTCTTTTTCAACCTCGGGGTGTGTACTAGAACAATCACTGATTTAAAACTTTAATATATGTACGGGCTGATGTTGGAGCCCATCCATATGTCAGGCTGATGTTCTTTTTTGAGTCAGAAAAGGAGAATGAGAGGAAAATAGGTCATTTCATGAGAACATGCCAGTGGGATAAATGTGAAAGAGCAGAGTTAATCACTTTCTTGCAGCCCCTAAGTTATTTGTGTGTGTGTGCACACACATGTGTGTTTGTGTGTGTGTGTGTGTGTGTGTGTGTGTGTGTGTGTGTGTGTGTGTGTGAATTGTTGAGCAGCCCCAAATCAAAGCAGCAGAATCTCCTAGATGCTGACATGACTCACCAGGTAAAACTATCTCTGCAGTCTGACACATTAGACAGGAACTTTCGCACGTAGAATTTACTTATTTCTTAAAACAACAACAGCAACGAAAAGACCACCTTGCTCAAGTGGAAAAGGTAGATGGATAGATGGATACTGGATGCGGAAGTAAGATAACAGGTCTATACCTAGATTTGCTACTCGCCATCCGTATCATGCTGGCAAGGTTTAGTAGGACTTTATTTCTGACTCTTGAAAGAGGGAGATGCCTCAAATTCCTTCTACCTTTAACATTTTGTGATTGACCTTTCTTTTCCTTTTAACTTTCCTTTTCCTTTTATCTTAAATATGTGGGCTATAAGTCAGGATTAGGTACATGAGTAATGTACTTGCAGATAAAGTTTGGGCCTCTAACTGGTCCCCACTTCTCCTAGTTTAAAATCAGGTATCCTTTGTGTTTTTATATGCACCCTTCCTCTCTCCCTGACAGTGTCCGCGACTGTGTATCTATCCGTTATGCTACAGTGATTAATGTTCAGGTCCCACTTATGAGTGAGAACATGATATCCATTTTTTTTCTGTGTTTGGCTTTTCTTTAACTTACTGCTTCACAAAGGAATGGATCCCACACTAGAGGAAGAGATTCATTTCTCCCCATCCATTCCATATGCCAATAAGACCTTCTGACATGAGTGTCTACTTGTACTTTACCTGCTGCTGTGATTACCAATTCTGACTAAAGTCTGAGACTCATAAAGCTTTTAATTTGAACCAATAAATAAAAAATTTCTGTCAGTGAATCCACAAACTAACATTTTTAAAAGCTAAGACTGCCCCAGCTGTTGAGAACACAAAGATGCTACCTTGACACCAAGAAATGCATGGTCTAGGTGAAACAATCCTACTGGTTAACAATGACAATTCTTTATTTAAAATGCCCATATGATCTTGAAAGAACATAAGTAGAAAGGAAGACTTTCCAGAAAAAAATAACACTTGACTGAGTATTTGAAAGACCGTCAGAAATTAAGCAATCTGAAACAGAGGGAGGTGGTGGTGGAGTATCCCTGGAAAGGGAAATAGCACATACAAATGTACAGAGATTGAAGTCTCTGTGGTCTTCTGGGGAATAGTCAACTGTCAGGTATGACTGGAACACAGGAAGAGTCTGGAAGGGGAAGGATAAGACTGCTGCCATTGGCATGAGCTAATTAACATACACTCTTGAATGACAGAACAATGATCTTGGACTTCAACCTCTGGATGAAAAATCTCTCTGGAGAGATTATGGATGATGGATTAGAAAGTGATAGAAGTGGTGGCAGGAAGACCAATTTCTCATCTTGGCAAAAGTTCAGATAGGAAATGATGTCTAAATAAAAGGAAGTAACAATGAAAATGAGAAGACACAAGGAAAGTTCTGAAGTAGGCAATGGGAATTTTCTTGACTTATTCTTTAGCACCCCATATCTTTCAACTTGTAAAGTTATCCCTGAACTGAAAGTTCAATTCCAAGGCCCCAATTTTCCTAGATCACAATCTCACTGTGGTCTTACCCAAGATGGAAATGCCATATTCCATCTACAAGTGCATACAATTGTAATAAGTTTTTAAAATTACTATTATTCAACATTATTTTGGCACTGATGCTTATAAAGCTAGTGATGCAATATGCCATAATTTTCTTGTTCTCTAGAGTGATTAATGTAGGGAATCTGACAAACACACTACAGGTGGTTGATTGTTTATGGGTCAACTTATAAAGACTGTGGAAAAGAGAAATTAGCATTATTGAGCACCCAACATATGCCGAAGATTGTGCTACTTGGTGTTTCCACATTTACAACTTGTAATTTTATTTAACCCTCATGACAACTATATAGTTGACGTTAAGAAATGTTTTCAAGGCTCACATAGCTAGTGAGTAGAGGAGCTGAAATCTTTCCCCAGGACAACCTAATTGCAAAATACCTCTTCCTCTGCACTCTTCCACCCATTACACATACAAAAAAAGAAATGTAAAAGTATATCAATATATGGAAATACTAAAATAATTAAGCCTACTACTTCTGATCTCATGTCACCTATCACTTTTGGATATTACATTTTTTTAGGGCAGAAAAAATTACTTTTCTATGAACCTATGAACTCTTGAGAAGGTCAGTAATCACTTTTAGATAATATGGCCCATTTAGAAAAACCAGCAGCTTTAATTTTCAAGCATTTTCCCTTTTTCATCAAGAAAAGTAGTCTTGGCCATAAACAAAGCAAACCTCTTTACTCCCATAACACAATTAGGACAGAAGTTATATATCATTTTTTTTTTTTTTTTTGAGTTGGAGTCTCACTGTCTCACCCAGGCTGGAAGGCAGTGGCATGCTCCCAGCCACAGCAGCCTTGACTTGCTGGGCTCAGGCAATCCATCTTAATCTTCCAAGTAGCTGGAACTACAGGCACGCGCCACCATGCCTGGCTAGGTATGTATCATGAAAAGCGCTCTTTAAGCAGAATGACTGACAATGATCCTTTAAATTTTGGTCTTTTTATATGTTGGTAGTAGGAAGGAATTAGATAGCTGAGACCTTTTTGGATAAAATTTAATGTGTATAAAATATCACGCTAAGTTAAGATTAAATATTAGAAGTGTGGCTTCTATCCAAATATATGAGTTTCCTGACTTAGGAATAACCCAGAACTTTACATACTATACGGCCTTTGACAAAGTCTATAAAACAAAGGAAATATTCTCCATTAATAATGCACTTATAATAATGCATTATCTCTTTTTATAAAGGAGAATAATTAAAATGGAAGTAGGTGTAACTCAGACTGTGCAATATGCGACTGATTTAAACTCCATAAATTACAGATTATATTTTTACAATGATGTATAAGGTCTTATCTTTTTTTCTTACAAAAAACAGATGTGAAAGAAAACCATCTCTATTGACATGGGAATAATGTTCCCATTAGCACATATGAGAAATGAACCAAGGTTTACTGCTAAAGTTTTCAGGAGTAGCTACACATAAAATAAAATACTAGTAACCAGCCACCACTGGGTTGCTCTCTTGTGGCAAAAATACAACTGGCAAAAGAGAGGAGTTTTCCATTAAAACTGGACAGGCATGCTCCCTCTTCAGTCATATTCTCAACCCATATCCGTTTTTCTCACTATCTTCCCATTTCCCAGCACTTATTTTAAGAACTATTCAGATTTTGTCATTTGATATTCCTGTTTTATCTAGCAAAGGTAGAGCAATGAATGAATCTACAATGAAGATAAAAAATTGAGAATGGAACTGCAGACAACCAAGTTGGAGGTGGAGACCATAGGGTTTCACTGGGTCAGATAGAACCCTTGAGAGGGCATCCCGCAGGTCCTGGGTAATCAGACTTTAGTATTAAATGGGTTGTTCTTGTTAATGGACAATCTGGAAAAATAGGTAGCTGTTGACTCATGAAGATCTGTGTTAGAAATAACCCATCTACCAAAACTTTCCTCAAAGCCCCTTGTCACTGGAAAACTTACTGACTTCAGAGACCCCCTTCTGCCACCACCATTTTGGAAGCCTTAGAGTTGTCACTCCTTCTCAAGATTTTTTTTTTAAACCTCCTTTCTATTTGAATGATGTTGCCTTTCATCATTTCCATGTTCTCATAGGAAAAGAAGCTGATGCTATCCTTTTGTTTCTTCCTTCAATCATAGAAATTATTAATGAGGTTTACAAGGTGCTTAGGTCCATTAATTTTCAGAACTTCTTAATGCTTTTTCAAGATACTTTTAAAAAAATAAAACAACCGGGCTCGGTGGCTCAGCCTGTAATCCCGCGCTTTGGGAGGCCGAGGTGAGTGAGCCCACAGGTTTGAGACCCGCCTGGGCAACTTGGCGAGACCTCATCTCTACAATAAATCAAAAAATTAGCCAGGCGTGGTAGCACACACCTGTAGTTCCAGCTACTTGGAAGGCTGAGGCGGAAGGATCGCCAGAGCCCAGCAGGTCGAGGCTGCTGAGTCTGAGCGACAGAGTGAGACTCCAACTCAAAAAAAATACAAAAAATACAAAATAAAACAGAACTTTGTATTAATGCAAAAATAAATATGCATTGAAAATTAGTGCATAAATGTAAGAGAGGACCCCAGAAACCTGGAATTATCTTTTGGAGGGTGGGCTTTTTGTAGTATATCTAGAATTTGTTCCTCTGGATCAAAAGTCAACCAAAATTTTTATCTTGAAGCTTTGAGAAGGCTGCATCAGGATTTGCAGAAGAACTGTCCCAAGTTGTGGCAAACAGGTGACTGGTTCTCCCACCATGAAAATGCACCTGCCCACAATACACTGAGTGTTCAGCAGTTTTTGGCCAAAAACAGCATGACCCCTGTGCCTCACCCTCCCTATTTACTGAATCTCTCCCTGGGTGACTTTTTACTATTTTCTCAATGAAAAAAGTCCTCAAAGGGAAATATTTTCCTGCTGTGGAAGAAGTGACACAAAAAGCAGCAGAAGCACAAAAAGGCATCAAAATTGACGAGATCAAAAACTATTTTGAGCAGTGGAAAAAGTGTCTCGATAGGTGAATTGCATCAAATAGAGAACTACTTTTAAGATGACTGAAGTTTAAGCATATAAGAATAAATATACATTTTTTAATAAATAAATCCTGAGTTCTGGGGATTCCCCTTGTAGAGTGACCAGGTACTTTTCACTCAAACTGGCACAATTTTGAAGTTAAATGGGACTAAAAATAGAAATTATGAATATATTTATTTATTGGTCAATGAATTATTCTTATTGGTGGAACTACAAAATAACCCTAAAGTTTACTTTCACTCTAAAATTCATTTAAAAATAAAAATTGTATAATTCATGTATGTTAAAGCAGGGCTACCAATTCTTTATATTAATCATCTGAACTTTAAAAAATAACATAAGCAGAATTGTGATTCCTGGTAAATATTCTTGTATGTTAGCCAGCTTTGTGGCCATACCTCTCTCTCACTGATACAACATCACTGATATTTGTATGAAAAATGTAGTTTTTTGCCTTAAAGGAATCTAAATATTTCAGACATCATAGACTAGAGTCTATAATACTGAGTGACCTCTCACAGAAACAAAGATCCGAGTATCACATGTTCTCACTCATATAATGGACCTTAAACATCCAATGCAATACTATACGAAAATGACTGACTATACTGGGAAACTATGGTGAGGGGAGGGAGATGGGATTAACAGTAGCAAATATATGTCTGGGAACGAGGAAACACCCCATATCAACAGGGTGCCTGAATGAAACGCAATTGTATACCTAACCCTTAACTGTACCCCACAACTTCACAATAAAAAAAAAAAAAAAAAGCAGTAAGTGCCATAGGCAGATTTTGCTGCTGATTCATTTTAAGAGTTTTAGGAAATCTGGTTTTAAGATTAAGATTCCAAAAATTAATATTTCCTGTGTGGTACTGGCTATAAAGTTGACAAAGGTGAACAGAGGGAAGCATTGCAAAGAATAAGAAAAGCATTTAACTACCTGCATTCTATTTTTGTAATAAATTTTGTGCGTGCATATTTTAAACTATTGTTATAATTCATCTTTGGTCTTTACCCTTTTTCATAGAGAAATGTTTTGTTTGTTCTTTATAATTGTTTGAATAAAAACTACATCTCTGATAAAAAAATTGTCTATAATCTTATTCAAAACTGAATTTTATAGTTAATACGTCTGAAATTGTTGGCATCTTTAATTTACTCTACTCAAGAGACTAAATTTTTAATTGAGATACACTATCTCGACAAGTATTGTGCTATCAGTTAAAGTCAGAAAAAATTTCTGTTAAATAC
Source organism: Carlito syrichta (assembly GCF_000164805.1). Taxonomy (NCBI): domain Eukaryota; kingdom Metazoa; phylum Chordata; class Mammalia; order Primates; family Tarsiidae; genus Carlito; species Carlito syrichta. Next base: position 514,586 of record NW_007245668.1, on the reverse strand, counting down.
AGAATATTTTCATTTCTAATTTTTTAAATATTGAAATGAGTATTTTATTCCAAATGTTTTCACGGTTAATGTCTTTTTCTGTTTTCAGAGTACTCTTCTTTGGCAAACATTTTATGTAAGACAAATTTATCAAAAAGTTTTTTCTGTTTATGACTCCAAAATTTTACCAGATTCAGGTGCTCCAAAATCATATGACTTCTCAACAACATCCCACCCTAGAACAGAATATAAATATATCTAATTAAAAATAGGGGTTTCAGCCGGGCTTGGTGGCTCAGCCTGTAATCCCACCCCTTTGGGAGGCTGAGGTGAGTGGATTGCCTGAGCCCGTGGGTTCAAGACCCGCCTGGGCAGCGAGACTTCATCTCTACAATAAATCAAAAAAATCAACCGGGCGTGGTAGCGCATGCCTGTAATTCCGGTTACTCGGAAGGCTGAGGCGGAAGGATCTCTGGAGCCCAGCAGGTCGAGGCTGCGGTGGCCGGGAGCAGCCACTGCACTCCAGTCTAGGCGACAGAGTGAGACTTCAACTCAAAAAAAAAAAAAAAGATAGGGATTTCATTAAAAATCTTATCTTCAAATTGATCTTTCAAAGTCCAGTTACAGATTTTCAAAATGAAATAATGTATGTGTTTTGAACATGTATCCTTCAACTTGTTCAACTATCCTTTTTCTTTTATAGAACTCAATTTAAATGTTTTCCATTTGAAAGAGTGTTTCCTATGATTGTAAATCTCTAAAAGCTTCCCAAACAGACATTTTTTCTCCATCTGATGACTATTTCCTATTCATTTAATTGAGGCACAATTTACAGTTAATATAATTTACCAGCCGGGCTCGGTGGCTCAACCTGTAATCTCGCGCCTTTGGGAAGCTGAGGTGAGTGGATTGCCTGAGCCTGCGGGTTCGAGAACTGCCTGGGCAGGCAAGACCTCATCTTTACAATAAATCAAAAAATTAGCCGGGCATGGCAACGCGCGTCTGTAGTTCTTGCTACTTGGAAGGCTGAGGTGGAAGTATCACTGGAGCCCAGCAGGTCGAGGCTGCAGTGGCCGGGAGCAGCCACGGCACTCCAGTCTGGGCGACAGAGTGAGACTCCAACTCAATATATATATATAATTTACCAATAATAAGGGTAGATTATAATGCATAGAGACAAATGTGTGCAGTCATATAACTGGCATGAGAATAAAAATATAAAATACTTTTTCATCCTAAAAAAAAGCTTCTTTTGGCCCTTTGTAGTCAGTTCCTCATCACCTTCTGGCAACTGATGACCACTAAAATTTTGTCTCTGTATTTTTTCCTTTTCTAGAAATTCCTATATAGAACCATATAGTATATAGTCTTTAATATCTGGCTTATTTTACTTAGCATAATACTGTTGCAATTCAAAAGGCTTATATTTGTCATTTTTACTTTTTTTTTTTTAAGCAAGATTTATTGAGGAGACAGAAAAGCTCCCACAGTGGGAGGGGACCTAAGGGGGTTGCCCACCTTTCTTTTATTAAATGTAATACAATTTTTATTTTTTGACATCTTTTAAGATTTTATTATAATATTCCTTATCATCATTTTTTCATGTTTAATCTGCTTGAGATTCATTGAACTTCTTGGATCCGTGGACTTTCAGTTTCCATCAAATTTGTAAAACTGTTTTCTATTATTTTTTTCAAATATACCTCCTAACCCCCAACACACATACCTTCTCTTGGATTATGGTTATAGGAATGTTAAACTAATTGATGTCCGACATATCGCTCATAGACTAGTTTTATCAATCTTCTCTCTGTTCTTTACTTTGGAATGCCTTTAGTACTATATCTTCAACTTTATTACTTCTTTTTCTTCTGTATTATGTAATATACTATTAATCCATCCAAACCGTGGATTTTTTTAAAAGTTTCAAATATTGTATGCTTCATCTCTAAAGCTTCCATTTGCATAGTTTTTATGTTTTTTGTGTATCTCCTCATTATGTTTAAACTTCCCTCTTCATATTGGATGCTAATTTTTAATATTCAAAGTCAGTTTAAGTTTATTAATCTGTCTTGTGGTTCCAGGTCATATTTTCCAACTTCTTTGCATGCCTAATAATTTTTATTTGTATGCTTAACATTGGTGATTGGAAAATTTTGGTTAGTGGATTTTGTTGTGTTCTTTGAAAGAGTATTGGACTTTATTTTGACATGAAGTTATTTGTAATATTTTTGACCTAGCTTATACCCTTGTTTAGGTGACTAAAAAAACAACTTTTAGTATAAGGTTAACTTAGTCCTACAATGAAGATAGTATTATTTTAATGTCTCTACGCGATGTTTTGTGTATTACGTCTCTCCACTCAGGAAAATGTTAGTTATCTCAAGTTCTGTTTGAAATCCTTGAATTGTTTAGCCTACTGCTTTACATTGGTTATTTTCCCAGTCCTGTGGAGTTTTATCTCATGTATGTAAATATATTTATAAGACGAAATTTTAAGGAAACTCTTGTACATGCAGTGTGCTGTGTGTGTGTGTGTGTGTGTGTGTGTGTGTGTGTGTCAACTTCATCTCTAATATTCTACCTCATCACTTTATCCTCAACTTAGTAATACCCCTGTATCTTGTTTGGGTTTTTCCTATGTTGCTGCCCAGAAACGTCCCCTAGTCAGTTAGTTTGGGCAATTGCAGGACTCGTTTTGTTTGTTTCCCTCTGGAAACACAGGTCTACATTACCTGTTGTCCAATGCCTGAAAGACAGGTTCCACTTTTTTTTTTCTGGTTTTCTCTTGTTTCTGATCAAAGGGCAATTCCTACAGTACTTATTCATTCATACATGGGCCAGTGATTCATTTATTGAATATTTTGGTTAGAAAAGTAGTAAAAATTTAGAAAGTTCATTTGCAAAATATTATTATAGAATATTTACTATTTCTAAAAACATATGGTTGATAATAGGAAGCAAAGAGATAAATTTTGAACTTCCTTTCTAGTTTTTTTACTTTGTCATGAATATTAGTTATACTTCAAAAATTTGTGCTTATGCTTAATTTACCCTAACTCTGTTTATGTAAACATTTTCTAAATTTTGACAATGGTTTATATTTTTGTTGGTAGAACAGTAAGTTTGTTTGGAACTTTTAAGGAATTGCATTTAATTTTAAGGTATTACATTTTATTAACTTTATAATTAAATTTTATTAAATAATTTATAAAAATTTAGGGATTTGTGTACTCCATAACTAATTCCAAGTACATTCCTGCACTTTAAGTTGTTGCATTCCACCAAAATTTAAATGTGGATAGTAATAAAAAAACAAACCTATTTCATTGTGCTATAATTTTACCATAATTTATAACAGCTTTCATAATTATGATCTGTTTTACTTTTTATTTTATTATTTTATTTTATTTTATTTTTTGAGTTGGAATCTCACTTTGTCATCCAGACTGGAGTGCAATGGCTGCTCCCGGCCACTGCAGCCTCTACCTGCTGGGCTCCAGAGATCCTTCTGCCTTAGCCTTCCAAGTAGCTAAAATTACAAGTGCGTGCCACCACACCTGGCTAATTTTTTGATTGATTGTAGAGATGAGGTCTCCCCAAGTTGCCTAGGCGGGTCTCGAACCCGCGGGCTCAGGCAATCCACTCACCTCAGCCTCCCAAAGCATGGGGTTACAGGCTGAACCACTGAGCCCAGCTTGTTTCACTTTTTATTTTGTACATCTTTATTTCCAAAACCTTTACTTTGATTCCATTAATTGAATAAAAAATATCAAACAATTATTTAAATTAATTGATTTTCTTGAACCAATTAAGGACGCTGCTTTATTGACCAAGAAATTATTCAAATGGTAGCAAAAAAAAAATGTATACCTCACTCTTGAGCTTTTAAACAGAATACTTGAAATTGATATTGATTTTTAAAAATTTAAATAGTCATCATTTTATCTAAAAAAAAAGTCACATAACATAAAGTGACACATAAATATCACTACAGCTAGACTTCTTAAATGTTCTCCTTTGGATTTAGGTTTTATTTTTGTTTTGTTTTGGTCAATAATTACTACATTTTAAAGTAGATTCTAGATTATGTTGCTTCTTTAGCAGCATTGTGCCTTCAACATTCATCTATAATACTACTATGTCTTCCTGAGGAATGAGATATGACAAACATTTTGTGTAATTATATGCTTATTGTCAACTTTCTTGAGAAACAGAAATTGACCACTCATTTTCCAAGTTAATATGCACATTTGTTTTTAAGCTTATTTCAGCCAATTGTTTTGGTAGCAAAATTAAATTATGTAACAAAATACAAAATACATAACTGTGAAGTTATGATGTACAATAGTTGATGAGCCTCTGAAGCAAAAGCTTTCAGAGTGTAAATTATGGTGCTATTTCCCGAACATTTTTTACACACACTTAACCTCTGATTTTCCACATTTCCCCCAACTCCATCCTCTGGCAGCTTGGTGGCTTCGTGCATATCACAAACTGTGGTACAGACGACAGCACACCTGACTGGCGCGCCAAGTGGCAGCTATGTTAAATATTTCACCCACTAGCTCCTAGACCAGAAATTGTATACGTCCTTTTCAGTGGGTGTCAGTGAGGACCCTACATGAGTTCCTTAAAAGGAAAGCATTGGTTGTTGCACCAGAAGAGGGTTTGGAAAAGAGAGATGGATTATCACTTCTATTTTTATAGATTTAGCCATGTGTTCAGATAAAAATTCTATTCCCTTTTCACATGTCTCTCATATATCCAGATGAGACAATGATAGACGATAAAGCAAAGTACAGGTTTAACAATCTATCCTTACTTTTTTTTTTTGAGTTAGAATCTCACTCCATCACCCAGGCTGGAATGCAGTGGCACACTCATGGCCACCCCAGCATCAACCTGCTGGGCTCAGGAGATCTTTCCATCTCAGCCTTCCAAGTAGCCAGAACTACTAGCACGTGCTATCAAACCTGGCTAATTTTTTGATTTATTGTAGAGATGAGGTCTTGCCAAGTTACCCAGGCTGTTCTCAAACCCGTGGGCTCAAACAATCCTCTTACCTCAGCCTCCCAAAGTGCTGAGATTACAGGTTTGAGCCACCGTACTTAGCCAGCTTTACTCATTTTAACAAAACTGTAGATAATCATACTTCATTCAAAATGACAAATCTGGAAAGGATTTTCATGAGGTGTTGAGACAACAAATATAAGCCAAGTCTGTCTCTGGCAAACAAAAAAGTATAATTGTAGCAGCCACCATCAGTGTCACATCTTCATGTCCTTGTCCTTACTACTTCAGTGCACACAGCCTGATTTCCACTTGCCAGAACCAGCATGTCTTTATGGGAGGGATTTCAGTTCCCCTTGGAGTCTTCTTGCTCTATGATTGGCCAGAAATGTCAGGGATATACTGTCTCCTAGGAGCAGTATTGAAGCAACAGCCCTTTAAATTGGAGTATAAATATCTCTGCTCTCTCACATCTCAAATGAAATAACTCTGAGCTGTGTGTCTGATATTAGCACTCAGAGTTTCTGCAGAAGAATTAAACTCTAGATACCTACAATGATAGTTCAACCAATGTCATTTTTTTCCTTATTTAACTTCACTATTCCCTTGCTTTGTTCTCTTTGCTTGCACCTGCAAACAAATCACTTGTACATGAGTCCCTTGAATTGGGATTTGTTTCTGGTAGAACTCAAACTGAGATGGCCTTCCAACATATAATAGATGTAAGGGAAAGCTGGTGGGAATTGTTCTTCCTTTTGTAGATCATAAGGGTCCCCTTTGTCAATGCTTTGATATAATCAACCCTTGACACATTACTAAAATACATATCATGTTGCATTAGAAATCATTTTTTTGGCCAGGCTCGGTGGCTCAGCCTGTAATCCCAGCGCTTTGGAAGGCCGAGGTCAGTGGATTGCCTGGGCCCGCGGGTTCGAGACTCGCCTGGGCAACTTGGTGAGACCTCATCTCTACAATAAATCAAAAATTAGCTGGGTGTGGTAGCGCACACCTGTAGTTCCAGCTACTTGGAAGGCTGTGGTGGAAGGATCACCGGAGCCCAGCAGGTCAAGGCCGCGGTGGCTGGGAGCAGCCACTGCACTTCAGTCTGGGTGACAGAGTGAGATGCCAACTCAAAAAAAAAAAAAAAAAGAAATCATTTTTTTGAAAGTCAATGAATAAACTGCAAAGTTAATTTGTTAATGCACCAAAAAAAAAAAGTGTAGCTCTCATGAGGGTTACAATATTCCTGTGGTAATGACCAGTTCATTTTATCTCCAGCATTTTATCCGTTTTTATATATGGGAAACCAAATTACATTAAAAGATGATTTCAATCATCTTATTATTAAGTGCTAAGCATTTTGATGTTGGAAATACAGAATATATATACCCTCATAAATCTTATAGATCACTATTAGTCATATAATCACACTATTGAGAATATGCTTCACAACTGAAATAAGCTACTGAAATGATGGTATTGAGTTTTATGAAATCATAAAACAATGAAATCTGATCTTAATTGGTAGACAAATGATGTATCTCTGTGCTCAAGGGACAATTAAACTGAAATATGAGGCATGTATAAGAGTCAAGTAGTAAAGGGGGGAGAATGGTGGGGAAATATACAAAGGCCTTAAGGAAGGTAGAAGAACAATACACTATAGGACTTAAAGGAAGGTAAGTGTGGCAAAGATTAGAAAGCAGTCGGTTTGTAAGTGGCCCATCTGAGTTTGGTGATCATAAGTTTACAAGAGTCCAAACTGCGGTGCTTCATGACATTTCCTAGAAGACCTGCATATTTGGTCAAGTACTGAAGAAAGTTGTTTGTAGACTATATCCAGGGTTGAGATTTTCTTAGATTGGTAAAGGATACAGGCAAGATCAGTGGCAACATAAATTAAAAAATAGAAGGGTGAATTAATGCAAGTATTATCTTTTTTAAGCTGGACAAAGAAAAGTGAGAAAAGAGGAGAGGGGTAATAAATGATTAATTAAAAACTAGGAAATAAAAACATCTTAGGTGTTCAAGTAAGCAATTCTATGGTATATGTGTCTAGTGACCGGATATATTCATCTCTGGCAGAGATAGGCCTACCACTGCTGATTTAATATTTAGTTTTTTTTTCAAGTCTGCTAAGACAGTAACAGATGGTTTCCTTTCTCATTTTTTTTTAATCCCTTGATGTGCATGTCTTTTTTTTTTTTTTTTTTAAAGAAAGCTCTATTATTACTTTAGTGGTGTTCTATGGAGAAATGAAAATAAATGAATATTCTTCATTTATTATCATTACTTGAAAGTAGTCCTTCTCTTCCCCTTTTTAACCCCACATATAGGGCTTATTATTCTGTTGTTTCTCATTTCTGCTCACTCTCCCTAGTGGCATGTGTCACTGTGCATTTGACTTTACTCATTTATTCAAATATATAGATATCTATTTATTTTAACTCATATTTTGTTGGACATAATCTCTGCATACACTGAGGGTCTAAATTAGGGATAAAAAAGGAATTTTACTGGTTTCCTCCAGAACCCAGAAGTGGTCTAGGATGAAAACTTGTTCGTACCCATCAAATTCATACCCAAACTGTGATGCAAATTTTAGTGTTTTCTGTGCATCACAGCACTGATGTTATCATCTGGCCCAAGAGCACTGCCCCTTTTTGTGCTACTTACAGCTTTTATTACATTACAACTTATTTTTTCCCTCTCCTATTTTCTTACTTTCTAGCAAGCCCAGTGATGTATTAAAATAGTTTGTTTTAATGTATGTAGACTCTATTACAGTTTAGGAGAGGCCTGTTACAGTATCTATCCTGCTGTACTTGTGAATCAGAAGTCGAATGGAACTCTGTTCTTATTTTCAAAGAGGAGAGGGAGCAGGAAGGTCATATAGATGCTCTGATAGAAAGAAAGTGGGCTTTGGCATCATAGCCAGACCAGGATTAAAATCTTGATTTTACTGCTTTCTAGTAGAAAAGCCTTCATCAAGCCACCAAAACTTGCAATTTGTTCATGAACAAAATGAAGAAAATAGCTAGGCATTGCAGAATTGTGTAACGACTAGAGATAATATATGTAAATACTTAGCAAATGATCTCCCCTCAAACTTGATCTTCTGTACACCCCATCTCAGTGAATTGTATATGTGTGTGTGTGAGACTTAACTGGGTGCTAACACCCAGTATGCAATCTCAAAGCATCCCTGTTAAAGAACTTTTAGTCCTAAAAACTTACATAGTTTTATTGATTAATTTTGCCTTAGCAGAAATGTGATTTTAAAAAACTCATAATTGCAGATGCAGTTGGGATATATATATATAGTTGCTTGTTTGTTTGTTTTGATCAAGACAAGTTAAGTCTCTAAGCAGATGGCATATTTCCCTTTTTATTCTGGTACATTCTAGTGTTAGAGCTCCACCACACAATAACCAGAATTTCAGCATTTCAAGAGAATTGTTAATTAGGAGTTCACAATCAACTTTTAAAAAGCCATGTGTACACGTCTGACCTGGCACTGATACAAGAGAGGGTTGGCGGGGTTAATAGTGAGAAAATGCCTAACACTGCTTTTCTTCAATGAAGGTCTGCCTGGCTCAGGGCTCTAACGTCAAGGCCTCTGTCTAAAGCCAAAGAATATATGACAAATAGCAGCTCACACCTGACAACAGTCAAGGTTTTAAACTCAACAGGGCAGGGATTTGAAATTCTGCCAATCCTCGCATTTTTTTCTGATTAGATGTATTTTGCAAGTTTACAAGGGTCTCCAAAGTGGATTCATAGCTCCATGGCCCCTTGTAATTTGGCACTGAGTTTCCAGAACTGACTATGACTAGACCTCAATTAGCCAGAACTCCCAAAACTCCAAATTTTAAGTTAAATTATTATTTTTTCTAAACATGTCACTTTAATGGGAAAAACTATACACAAAAATTGCAGAATGATCTTGTTTGTAAGATGGTATAGCATGGTGGCTAAGAGGAGAGACTCTGGAGCGACAGTGCTTGATTTATGATCTTGCTTCTGCAACTCATTAGCTGTGTGACTTTGCAGAATTTAATTAACAATTCTGTGCCTCAGTTTACTTTGCTGTAAAATGAGAATTAAAATATCACCTAGCTCATAGCGTAGGTGAGAATATTAAATGAGTTGATTTATATTAACAGGAGTCCTTAGAAGTATACCTTGTACACCGCAAGCACTCAGCAATTGTTATTTTACTATTTGCTAACAGCTCACATGATTTCCATTGTGGAAATAATTTCATTTATGTCCCTCTATAACTTCAGTGGAGTAAATAATTTATGCTTAGGGTGATGCTGCCTTCCCCCCAAACCTTCAGCTTCCAATCAGCAAAGTATCTTTTTCTTAGGTCTATTTTTTTTTTCATTTTCTCTCAAGTGTTTCTTCTTCCACTGTTCCCTATACCAGGAGATGACCGTCATCATCTTCTCAATTTTCCAAGCCAGAAAAACTAGAAATTATCAATCCTCTTCATGTTAATTAATTGCTCTATTTTGCCAATTCTATTTCAGAATTATCTAGCCTGCTCACATCTGACAACAAGCCCTGTTAATCTCTTGTCGTTAGAACAGGCATGGTGATCTTTTTGACATTCAAACTTTATCATGCTTCTTCCCTGCTTGAAATAAAACCTCAAATTGCTATGAACTAAGAGCTCCTTTCCAACATTGGAGATATTTTCTTCCCCTTCTCTCCTGAATCTCAGTAAGATGAAAATGGAAGAGAAGGGAGATAAAAGAAAAGGCATAACATCAAAACGAAGTAGGAGGGGACAAAAAGAGAAGACCTGAGTTTGGGTTAGAATGTTGGTATGAAGTCAAGATGCTAGAAAAGTTTGTGAGATGATTTATGCAGCACATGTTGTAATCTGGGGAAACAACCCTTTTAATTGTGTACATAGCCCCATGAGGTCAAAATATTGGACAATTTTCCCCACAACTAGAGATGTATACAAATTCCTTTCAGCTTAGAAACAATTTGGATGTTCTCCTGGAGCATCTGATGTAAATGCCCCTTCTCCTTGGGGTGGGATAGGTAAAGTATCTTAGAATGATGGGAGGGGATGATAATTTAACTAAAAGAGGTGATGTGTTGCTATCTTTACAGTACGTCTTATCTTACTTTTTTTTTTTTTTGAGTTGGAGTCTCACTCTGTCGCCCAGACTGAGTGCAGTGGCTGCTCCCGGCCACCGCAGCCTCAACCCGCTGGGCTCCGGCGATCCTTTCGCCTCAGCCTTCCGAGTAGCTGGAATTACAGGCATGCGCTACCGCGCCCAGCTAATTTTTTGATTTATTGTAGAGATGAGGTCTCGCTGCCCAGGTGGGTCTCGAACCCACTGGTTCAGGCAATCCACTCACCTCAGCATCCCAAAGGCAGGGGATTACAGGCTGAGCCACCGAGCCCAGCTGTCTTATCTTACTTTAACAGCTTTTTAAAGGAATACATCTCTTAATTGTCAAGAAAAATAGATATCACATATTCTGATTATCCATTCTAATAATCAACAATGTTTATTTAGTATTTTATTTATTTATAATCTCCAATAGCTATCTCACATTGGAAATAGACAAAATTAACACTTCATTGTTCTTTCTGGCATCAGTTGTTACTTCTAAGGATAGTTCCCCTAACTACAGGTATAATAATAATAATAATAAAAATAAGAAGAAGAAGAAGAAGAAAACGAAGAAGAAGAGAGGGAAGAATAAAAGGAAAGAATGACAATAACAACAGGGAAGAGGTGAAGGAGGAAGTCATTCATTCAGTAACACATACACAAAACATAAATTCAGCCCAGTTCTGACAAGAAGTAGGTATGAAACATACTTGTCTTTGATTTCCCAGTGAAAATTTGATTTCATACTTATTTCTCTACAATGTGTTAAAAAGTGTGCTCTATACGTTGTAAGTGCTGGAACCATGAGGATAACTGATTACCTTGAAGTCAATCACATAATTACTTATAGTCTCCTACAACAAAGGAAATCGTATCCCTTTCAAATTGCCCCCAAAAGTGATTATAAATTCACTTCTCAATGCCTTAGATAGTACTGTGTGAGAGAGAGAGAGAGAGAGAGAGAGAGAGAGAGTGTGTGAGTGTGCTTTAAAAAAAATAGAGGATTAACTATACTGACAAATTTTATATACAGGAAACATGGAAGTTGCTCCTTCATTTATGTAAAACATGTTGGGCAAGAACATACAATGAAATTGTAAATACTGCCCCTTCCTCATTCTGGTCTGTGTCACACTTTTATCATGGTTAGGAAAAGGAATTCCGAGAAGACCCAATCCATTAAACAAGGGAGAATTCCCAGAGTGGGGAAAAGATGAAAGTGGAGCTTGAGGGGGAAAATTCCTACTGTTCTTTAATGATTTTGCTTCCTATTTGTCATTTTGTTGCCACATTATCAGCGACTTACAAGAGCAATATGGTGATGTGCCTCTGCCTCATCATTCCTTTTTAAATTCCTCAGAGAAATGGCTTGCTCACTTGCTCATTGTCAGGTGGCTGGTGAGTGGAAGAGAGATTATTCTGGAATTCATATCATCTTTAAATCATCTACACTAGTGTTTTTCAACTTATCAGTGGCAAACCGCTAAAGGGTTGTAGCAAAATGTTAAAGGACTCCTCAAATCCTTGTGTGTACACATATTTCCTTGATCCACAAATCAAAAGATACTATGATTATCACTATTATCATGCAGGAGGTCTACAAAATTGGTTGACACTTAAAAGCAATACTCCTCTTACTAAGACATTTAAATAAAGAGAAACTATGGCTCTAGACTTGTGGTTCTCATATTTTGGGGTTTCACAGATAAATATCAATATCATTCATTATATGTTTTTAGAACTTAAAATTATAGTCTTTCAAACTAAATAAATTTAATTTTATGGGAAACTCACTTCATGGTTATTATCCTCCAAAATCAGTGAAAATATCATTGGCCAGCACTGGTATGAAGAGTGGTATTTGAGAACCCTGCTTCCCACCACGCCATGCAGAAGAATGGAAGAATTCTAAGTTGCACAGACTCTGAAAGTTGTTAGGGTGGGTTTCAAGAAAGGAAACAGACACATGAGAATTTATTTTATCCTACTCTGGGCTGACTCTTCCCTGGCATCATTTGTTGGTGATTAAAGCTAGCTGGCCAAGCCCTAGATTCAGCTTTGAGAATCACCACCTCCAATCTTAGCTATGGAAATGGTAGCTCACAAAAGTAATCCGTATTCTCTCTAACTTAGAAATGACTCATCCTTGTGGATTATGAAAGAGGGAGAAGAAATAGGCTCTCATATATTTTTCCTGCTCTTCTTAATCCTTCATTCTGCTCAGGAGTGTCAGGGAGCATAAATATTTTAGGTTTGTTGATTAAAATTAATCCAGACTTAAGAAGGAAAAAAAAAAAAACATTGACAGACTTAATTCACTCAACAAACATTCGCAGAGTGCCTACTATATACCAGACACTGTGCAAAAGATATAGCAATTAAAAACAAGCAGGAATATCAGCAGAAATCTCTGCCATGAAAAGACATTATGCTATTGTTGTATACTTCAAGATTTCCTTTTTTAAGTCTGAATTACATTCTATTTTATGTATATACCACATTTTCTCTACCTATCCATCCATTGATGGACATTTAGGTTGTGCCCACTCTTGGCTTCTGTGATGGTGCTGCAATATACATGAGCGTGCTAATGTTTCTTACAGATTCTGATTTCAATTCTCCCAAAAGTGCAATGGCTGACTTACATAGTAGTTCTATTTTTAATTTTTTGAGAAATAACATGAAGCTTTTTTAAAAAATCATATTTTCCCTTGGTCGTCTCAAAGATGGCTGACCCATGTATACTACATGCATACTACCTACCATCTTGAGAAGGAACTAGACCCTCTCCTATCAGGAAGAATCTTCACCTGTTAGAGAAATGGTTGCCCTGTTGTAGACTTTATAGGACTTTTCTCCTCATCTGAATGAGCAATATAAACAAGGATAGGACAACAGGGATGATCCTTTGTAAAATACATACATGTGGCCAGGCAAGGAGCCAATGTTAATCACAGACTCCAGCACCTGCATACCCTCAGCTGGGGGGCTCAGTTCTCAAGAAGAAATTCACAGAAGACCTGTCAACACCTTACAGTGTGCCTTGGGACGAAACTATCTAGGAACTTGCCTGAATGTTTCCCACATGCTTCAAGGCCTACCTCTCAATATTCACATAGTTTTCTGATAATGTAGTTCCAAACTGAAGCACAAAAGAATCCTTCAGAACCTGTGCTAGGAGGTGGGCTGAAATCTGAACAACTCCCAAAGTTGAAAGGAGGCACCTGTGTGACACGCAGAGACATACGGGAAGAGGAAGTGCTCCTGTTAAACAAAGACTACCTTCAGAACCGGCTTCATAACAGGCAACCTGTGCAGTTGCAAAGTGCTCCACACTTAGAAGGGTCCTGTGCTTAGTTCAGCGGTCTGCCGTCCCCTTCTTGAAATTATTAATCACTTTTGAACAAGGAAGGATTCACACATTTTCATTTTGAACTAGGTTTCACAAATTCTGTAACCTGTCCTGACTACTTCCCTGCTGAAGAAATAGAAAGAGCCTGGCCAAGGGCCTGGAGTCCTATAGGAGCATTTGAAATGGAAAAATAGGATGCAAAGAAAGCGAAAAAAAGCAAGACTGCAATTTCATATATTGTAAGGAAATCAAGCATTGTTTGCTAAGCCTGGAGCATATAATTTTAATTTCCCAAGCCATTATGAAGTTGGAGACTGAAATACCTACTCTATTTTATTGCTCTGTGGTCATTGCGTGGCTCTTTTCTGCTCATTTAGACTAGAAGAGGGACCCCCCAAGACAGTCATAACCATAGAAAAATGAACCACAGGGTGGTCAAAGTTGCAGCGCTGGACCACTTTCTTTGCTGACTTTCACTCTACATTATAAATAGTGAGAGATTGCCTTCCTATCTTGCATTTGTCTTTTCTTTTACAACCTCATCCCACTATTCAGTTCCCTCGGGGCTGAAATTTAACTTCTCCTTGTGGTGGTGATGCTACTATTATTCCTTCTTGTATTTGTTTTTTTCATCACCATTACCTTGAATTTCATCAGTATTGGCTACACAATTTGCAGAACTGAGAGGAAAATGAAAATGTGGTTTGCTTCTTTGAAACTTAGTACAGATTTTAAGGCAGCAATAGCAAATGCCTTAAACTGAACATGGGGCCCTTCTACGTTTAGGGTCTATGTGACTACACAGGGTCTTGAAGCCGGCCATGATTCCCATTGGCCAGAATTGGGTTACATGTCCATTCTTTAACCAATCACTGCTAAGTGTGTAAACTGACTTAGATTTGGACTAAAATAGCTCCCTTGGGGCTTGGGTTAAGTTCCTCTCACCAAGTTCCATGTTATCTGGTGGCAAAGATTCATGAATAAAGTCAGACTCCTTTTGAGATGGTTTGCTGGGTGATCAACAACAGTGCCCACTATACCATATATCATTTTTTTGTTTTTTTGAGTTAGGGTTTCACTCTGTCTTTCAGACTAGAGTGCAGTGGCATTATCACAGATCGCTGCAGCCTTAAACTCCTGGGCTTAAGCAGTCCTCCTACCTCAGCCAACTAGTAGTTGGGACTACAGGCATGCATCACTACACTCAGCTAATTTTTTTTTTTTTTTTTTGTAGAGACACAGTCTTCCTTGTTGTCCAGGCTGGTCTCAAATTCCTGGGTTCAAGCAATCCTCTTACCTCAGCCTACCAAAGTGCTGGGATTAAGGGCATGAGCTACCATGTGGGGCTCAATACCATTTAGCCTTGACTCAGAAGGAGGTGCTCTTCTTTAGAAGTTCCACTTAATCCAAGTTTTAGTTCCTGATGGCCTTGAAGAGTTATTCAGGTCCTACATACACAAATCTTCTCACTTTCAATTTCCAAGCTCCCAAGCACCTCAGACCTTCTCCCTGTGGCCAACTCTTCCTCTATGCAGAGATGAAAAAAATATACTTCCTGGTCTCCTGTTGATTATCTAATCAAGGAACACTGACTCGAAGTCATTTGCATACACAAAAACTTAAACAATAGAGAAATTGAAAATAAAAGTACCACTGCCCAAAATCCACATATTAGTCCTGAGGAGTTATGGAATTATTGGATTAGTAAACTGAATAGGGTACTCATTAAGAGTTTAGAAGAAAATGGATTTTTATATGGGGAAGTGACCACTGTTGAGTGGTGTGAAACGTAGCTTGGAGCAGAAGAAAGAAGTGTCAATTCATGGGGCAGAATTATCACATAGAGACTTTTGATTGTAGAGTGAATTCTTGAGTAAATCCTTTTTGAGAGTCTGACACATTTGCTCAGCTACAGCAGATTGCATAAGTCACTTGAAAACATCAGTGGTGAAAGGGAAAAAACTGCAGTGGAAAATTATTAGATCCACTATGGAAAGCACCAGTTGAGGTTCCAAAGATGTAAATAAACTATGACTTTTCATACCTGTGTGAAAGTAGAGTTCTTTGCTTTTGTTATTTCTTTCAAGACATTTTCATACTTTCTTCAATTAGTCAAAATTCTGTTCAGCCCTTAAGACCAAGCTTAGGCTCCATTACTGCCAAGAAGCCTTCCATGCACCTTCCTCTCTCTTCAACATCTCTCATTCCCAACTGTAAGTGACTGAAGAAAGGACCTGTCCTTTCTCCATGATCTCAGTGCTCGCTATGAACACTGTACTGTATTGAAGTTTTCTACTTGGTTGTTTCTCACTCACTGGGCTGCAAATTCCTTGATTCCAGAAATACTTCATGCCTTAGTAATTGGTCAATATGTGATAAGTAAGAACTCAAAAATACTATGCTTAGAAGATACATAAAAACAATATTTGTAATGTTTTGTGTGTATAATGGCAAAATAAAGCTCAGAATAAAAACAATAATATTTAAGACCAAGATTATTTTTATATTATTGATGAAGAAGACATTGGATCAGATGTGGACGAATAGGAGAATGCAGTCAAATATCACCTCAAGATTCCTTGCTTTGCTATCTGGAATGACATGTAATAGATCCTCTTAATCTACCTTCAGTGGAAGTGAGACAAAGTGGGCAGGGCAATGACAGGATTTTCGACTCAAGTTTATAAGCTCATCTCCAGCCACTTCTTTGTCTCTGTTGGTTCCTTTACCTTAGTCTTATTTCAGAGACTTGAGTCATGTGCCCTAGTTTGTTAATGTTTATTTTTCTGCTTTATAAAAAATCTTTGAAATTCACAGTTTATTTCTGTTATGACATGCAGTCAATAAACATTTATTGGATACATATGACCTTCAATCTAGGCATGTGTAAGATTAAGTAAAGTGGAGGATTATTTTGAGTTCCTGCATGGCATGATTCGTAAATATTCACAGCATCAGATGAATGCGTAATATAACTCCAATCACACCCATATCTGTAAATTGCTACTGAGCAAACAAAGGCAATGACCCAAAAAGATGAATGGAAGGTGGCTTTCACAGTGGAGTTTAAAAGATACTTCCACAGGACAGTAGCCAAGCTAAGGGTTTTCTGATTCTCCCTAATATCCAATTTAGACTTTTGGTTTTTCTCTTCATGCTAAGCTTCATGTTAATTTATGCTTGATCTCTCTCTCCCCCCCCGTCTCCTCTTCCTCCTCCTTCTTCTACTCCTCCTCCTTCTCTCTCTCTGTCTCTCTCCTCTCTCTTTCATCTATTTATCTATCTATCTATCTATCTATCTATCTGTCTATCTATCTATCTATCTATCTATTTTCTCTTAATCTTCTCTATATCTTTCTGTGTGTGAAAGGAATTGTATAGTAAAAAATATCTCTGACTTACCTTGCTTTGTTAAGTTGGAATTTCTCATAGAAGGAATATTTTCTCATTAATTTTTTCTCTCTTAACAAACTTAAAACCAGTAAATGATTGCTGAATTCCAATATTATTAGAATGTAACTAGTCTTAGTTATGATTGGACTGTATAATAATAATTTCTGCATTTATTTCATTGTTGTGGGCAAATGCCTAGTGGTAGTAATGGGAAAAAAAATTCAAGTACTTGAAAAACCTAAGAAAAACAAGATTCTAAATCTAGAGTTTCTGTATTATGTCACTAGTGTAAGATAAGATTACCACATTAAGAGCATGCAATAAGACATTTAGGTAAGAGCCTATGTACAAATTAAAATAACTCAAAATAAATATGGTTCTTTGTACTCTAATTCTCACTATAATTTTAATTAGTTTTACTTTATTAGAAAATTTTTTAAAACTTTAAAGACATACTTTGAATTTCAATGATCTTCTGTAAAGAAACAACAGCATTCATATTCGGGGTTTGGTGGAGAATATCTTCTGCAAGCGGCTCCAGCTGCAAGAATAGCAGATAATAATATGAGTAGAATATTATGACTTTATAGTAAGTCTCACAGAAGCAAAGCAAATTGAAACAACCTAATCCTCAGGAAAAGCTTGCTCCAAGAACTAGTTAACATTTTGCTGATATTAGTTCTAAAAGTGTAGCCAGTTTTATTTTCTGTTTTGCATCCACGTAATTGAATTCCAAGGGGCTTTTCCATTGGTCACAAGACTAATCTATGAAGTCCCTGAAGCAGGTGCATGTCTGTGTATTATTCATTAAAAATCTGAGTTATTTGTGTAATTTTTGTAGGTTCCTGACAAACCAAATTCCATCATGTCTGTATACGCAGCTGGGCCCCGCAAACAAAACCTCAGGGAAGCTGCACCAGACAGAAAGTGGGCAGTCCATTATCCATACTTTTACAGCATTTTCACATCTAACCACCTTATACATTAGAGCACTTCATGATGGAAAGCCTTGAGACACAGCTGCTCTTATTCAACAGTCTTTGAATAAAGCAGTAGAGAAAAGGTTCAAATAAAACCAAAGGAAAAATAATGGTACAGTTTTATTTAACTTCCACTTTATTTGCAACTATGCAGATGTCAGTGTGGAAGCATAGGACGAATTCCTAGCTCACAAATCTATCATGATCTGGGGTTACACTGATTTTTCATGGAGAAGCTCAGCAAACGTTGCTTTGCAAGAAATGAAGAGAAGCTTTAAATAATTTATGGAGTGTATTTGTCAGAACTAACTCAGAGAATGCATCTCTGGGAATGCCTTGATGATGAACACGGTATGTTGCAGCAGAAAGTGCATGGCCAGGGCCCTTGTAAACAAAGTAAGTGTCCAGCTATTGTGACCCAGAAAAGGAAAGAAAGCAATAATAATAAAAGTATTATTAAAAAAGTAGCTTTCTTAGAGAATGTAAAGTTAGGAGCCTCAAATATAAACTGGTTGTCAAACTAATAATATGGCATAAATGAGAACTGATGCCACTAGATGTACCAAAGCATGAACTCATCTATGTCTCTTCATCTGTAGGAAAAACAAACAAAAAACCCTCAGGGATTACAAGTTTCCACAGCATATGTGAGTGAATCTTCCCCCCAGGGTCTCTCTGAATTGATTATCCCATACTTCAATCATGGAATCTAAAACAATAGCACCTTTATTCCAGATGCCATAGGATAACAGACTAGCTCAGGGATATTTATACATGGGTAAATTCACTAAATATAACTTTCCAGAGTGTTTTTCTTAGCTGCCAAAGAAAAACCTTTAAAACATCAAAAGGTTTGCAATACAGTTGTTATTTGCAATACAGTTTGGTGAGAGAAAAAAACAAAAATCGCCACCATCACCACTCAGTGGCAGTGTAAGGCTCTGAATTTTTCAACTCTTGAAATTTGTGAAAATAATTTTTTTTAAATCTGGTATTTCAGATCTTATCTTCAAGAATATGTTATCCTAGTAACACCCGCTTAACTCAGAGGAACTACCGAATCATAAACTAAAGCTTACTTGGAAAACTCTAACTTATGAATTAGGGTAAATGAGCTACCTTACCCATAAATAATCTTTCACTCTTTTCTCAGAATTAGATAAAATAATTTTTAAGAGAAAGCAGGTAGGTTTTACGAATAAACTATTTCTGAAACATCACTTTATGTGCAAATATTTAAGAACAAAAGCACAAGGCGGTGTCAGCATATTTAGTTCTTTAAAAAGCTTTCCTGTGACTTCAGGGTAAAAATGTTGACAAATTGAAAAGTGCCGACTCTTGGAAACAAAGATAAAGACAGATCATGTATGCAAAAAAAAAAAATCTAACTTCTGGACTCTTGCACATTAAGGTCTGTGGGCTAATTTTAATACTTCGGTTATATAAAAAGTATATGATTCAAGATGTTAAGAGTAAAGATATAAACAACCCGAAGCCCCCAACTTAGAATCTTCAGTTAGATATGAAGAGTTGTGTCTACTTAAAAAAGCAATCCAGAGAATTAAGGCAATTAAATTGATCATTTAAACCTTCCAAACCATTTCCCTGCATGCTTTAGGTGAAAGTCATTTAGAGGATTTAACCTTCAGTAAATTGCCTCAATTTGTTTCATTTTGAGTATATACATACAGACAGAGCTGAATTCAGAACGTTCTCAATGTACGTTATTTTCTCTCTAGTAGCTCTGCAGAGAAGGCAATGGGTAATGCTCTGAATTGGCAAGAAGGCAAGCAGCATTTAAAGTCTGTTTTCATAAAATTAAAACCCTGTATAGAGAGACCACAGAATTGAGTCGTCTTTTCTAGAAAGTTTGTTGATTTAATCACTCACAATTTTAAGCACTAAAAACATCTGATTGAAGCATCCACTTAATACATATTTATGACTATTGGTCATTATTAGTAATCTAATAACTAACTAATGAAGTAACATTAGATAAATAATATTTTTAAAAATAAATTTAGTGCAAAAATTAAGAGTATGTGGTAAAGTTATGTTATATATTTAGTTTGGCCAGATGAGGTAGCAAAAAATTGGTTATTGAGGCTAATCAGCATTAGTAAGAGTTATTAGAAGATAAATAAGAAAATAATTTATGCAAATTAGAGAACTTTTGCATGCAAAGAGTTACGGTAAGATAAAGCATATACAGATATAGAAAATATCACACACCTATCATGCCATCCCTTCTAAGCAACTCATTTAAGTAATGATAATTATCATGGAGTTATAAGATACACTAGGTAATTTTAATACAATTTCTTGACACAAAAGCTCTCACCCAGTTTTATTTTATTTAAACCTTAATCACAACTATTACTTACAGCAATTCTTTATACAATTTTCAGGCTCAGTTATAGAGAAGTTTATTATTCTACATGTTTTAAATAAGAGTTGCAATACTATATCGACACGATTTAGGTGTTTATTAAGTTGCATACAACATATAATTTCTAAGTATTGTAGTTAGTTTAAAACACCATAAAATTGTCATCATTATCATATTGTGAATAATTTCTAGATTCTTTAGAACCAGAGCATTTAAATAAACAAAAATCACTTTAGTTGGCATCTATGAAAAGAGGCAAGAGATATCTGTGAAGTAGCTCTCAAATAAGCGTTTAAAACTCACTCTATACTCATGAGATACAAAAATCAGCTCACCGTTATTTGCATGATTCAGAACAGAACAAAAAAGAAACCAAACAGAGCCCTTGCAAATATAACAGGTACACGAGGAGAGATAAAAAAGAAACCAAACAGAGCCCTTGCAAATATAACAGGTCAAGAAACCATCAAGAGAGTAGGGAGACAACAAACAGAATGGAGAAAAATTTGCTAATTATGTATCTGTCAAAGGCCTAACATCCAGGATCTACAAAGAATTCAAACAAACTGAAAGAAAGAAAAAAAAACATTAAAAAGTGAGCAAAGGACATGAATAGACACTTTTCAAAAGAAGATATATGAGTAGCCAACAGACAGCTGAAAAAATCCTCCAGTCTCATTAATTATCAGAGAAATGCAAATAAAAACTACAGTGAGATATCACCTAACTCTGGTAAGGATGGTCATCATTAATAAATCAAAAAACAACAGATGCTGGTGTGGTTGTGGAGAAAAGGGAACACTTCAACACTTGCTGGGAGTGCAAGCTAGTTCAGCCTCTATGGAAAGCAGTGTGGTAACTCCTAAAGGAACTAAAAACTGACCTTCCATACCATCCAACAGTCGCTCTTCTGGGAATATACCCAGAGGAAAATAAATTATTTTACAAAAGAGACACCTGCACATGCATGTTTATTGCCACACTAGTCACAATAGCAAAAATATATAACTAACCATACTGCCCATCAAAAGTCAACTGGATAAAGAAAATGTGGTACATATACATGATGGAGTATTACACAGTCATAAAGAATAACAAAATCGTGAACTTTGCAGCAAGTTGGATGGATTTGGAGACCATCATACTCAGTAATCTATCACAGAAACAACTGAATACTGCATGCTCTCACTTACAAGTGAACATTAATCGTGTTAGCACAAGGGAGGGATCGGTAGTCTCTGGGCACTGCCATTGGTAGGAGGGAAGGAGGGGGGACATGTAACAACACAAAGGGTACCTGGTCCCCAACCAGGGAAGTGAGGGCCAGTTGAAGGCCCAAACTTCACCTGCATGCAACCTACTTGGGTAGTTAATTCTTACTTGTATCCCACATCTCTCTAATCAAATAAAATGTAAAAAAAATAAAAAATATAAAATAACTAAATAACAAAAAATGAAAGCAAAGGTTCTATTAAATACTCACTAGCTTTTATGTCCTGTTTTGTTGTATTCCAGATATACTGTGCTAGTATTTTTATACTTCAGTGCCATTTTCTATTTTGTTCCCCATGACTTATATTTTACTCATCTTTTTTTGACTTGGTGAAAGCTTACTAATCATTTATGAACAAGGACAAATATTACCTGCTCCTCAAGTTATCTAATAGAGTAAATTGCTTCTACCCCCTTTCCCCCACAAACTTTCTTGCTTACTGAACACTTTGTAATGTAGTCCGCCATGTCTGCCAATCTTTACTATGTTGTGAGTCATTAAAAGGCAAAGATAGAACCTGTATATAGTAATGATAAAAAAAATTGAATGAATGAAGGATTAATTGAAATAAAATATAAAGAGGTGACCTTTATTTTGTTTTTCAAAGGTAACAAACCTAAGTAGAATGGGTTCTTCCTCTTGGTTGCCTGCTGTAATCTGGGCATGGTTTTCAGATGAAGAATAAGAACAACAGTAATTCATTTTGTTTTCTAAGGTGCATTGCCCTTGCATAACTTGTGTAAAATTATATCCTCCAGTGCCTTAGCAGGAGTTTCCTGACATGTAGATAGGTATTTTCATATATAAGAAATGCTGAGAAATGAAGTAAAAACACAGAACGACATCAAGCAGAGCAGAATGGCAATGTTATTAATTAAAAGAGAAAAAAAGAGACTCTCATTGAACTGAAAGAAAAAGCAATAGCTTGAAGGTAGAATGAGATTTTAAAAGGCATTCAAAGTAATCTTTAATCAAATGTGGGGAGACCTGAGATCTTCACAATATCTAGACATTTAATCCACATACATGGTGTATTCTTTAATTTATTTGGATGTTTGCTAACTTTTCTAAAAATATTTTGCAATTTTATGAATAGGGGCATACTTTAAAATAGATTTATTCTAGGTATTTGATTTGTTTGATGCTTTTAAACATAGACATTTAAAATTTTTTGAAATAATTTTAAATTTGCAGAGAGTTGCAAAGACAGTACAGAATTCTCATATACTCTTCACTGTTTCCCCTAATGTTAATTAGCTACATAAAACCAGTGTATACTTAAACTTTTATTTTCTATAATTATGGTTGTTATACAGATTTACAACTTATTTTCACTTAACCTATTAATTGATTTTTAAACTTTCATTGAATTTTAATTGAGCATTACCCTGGCTAAATTTACGGTAAATTCTATTTTTTTATTTTTAATTTTAAAAATGTAGGGTACAAATCAGGGCTAGATATACAAATGATCATTATGCAGGTACCCAATACTGCCAATTCTGTCCCCACCCCCTACTTCCCTGACAGTTTCCTACTACTGCTAATCTCTTTCTTATAGCATTATGGTAATTGTTCGAGGTCCACTTATGAGTGAGAGCATGTGGTACTCAGTTCTTTGTTTCTGTGGTAGATCATGAGTATTATAGATTCTAAGTTGATCCAAGTTGCTGCGAAGTTCATAATCTTCTTTATGGTTGTGTAGTATTCCATCATGTATATATAGCACATTTTTTTACCCAGTCCTCTTTCGATGGGCAGCACCGATAGTTCCATGTTTTTTGCTATTGTGAATAATGTTGCAATAAACGTGTGTGTAGTTATCTTTTTCACAGAGTGATTTGAGTTCTTTTGGGTATATTCCCAGAGTGGGATTGCGGGATCGTATGTAAGGTCGATTTTTAGACCTCTTAGGAATCGCCAAACTGTTTTCCACAGAGTTTGTACTAGTTTACACTCCCACCAACAGTGTAGAAATGTTCCTTTTTCCCTGCATCCTCTCCAGCATCTGTTGTTTTTTGAGTTGTTGATGATGTCCATCCTGTCTGGAGTTAGGTAGTATCAGAGTGTGGTTTTAATTTGCATTTCTTTGATGACTAGTGAGGCTGAGCATTTTTTCATGTATCTACTGGCTGCTTGTATGTCTTCCTTTGAGAATTGTCTATTTATATCTTTTGCCCACTTTGTAATGGAGCTGTTTATTTTTTTCTTATTGGCATGTTTGAATTCCTTGTAGATCCTAGATATTAAGCCTTTGTCAGGTCCCACTTGTCTATCTTATCTCTTACTGCATGGGCATTTGGGGTTTTGATCAGGAATTGGTTGCTAGTTCCAATTTCCATAAGGATGTCTCCTGCATTTTCTAAGGTTCTTACAGTTTGAAGTTTTATGTTTAGGTCTTTGATCTATTTAGAGTTGATTTTTGTGTATGGGTGATAGGTAGGGGTCTTGTTTTTATCTCTATTTACTGAATAGGTTCTCCTCTCCCCAGTGGTTGGTGGTGGAGGTATGGTTGAAGGTGAGTTGGTTGAGAAACTGAGGTTTTTGCTTCTGGAATCTCTATCCTGTTCCCTTGGTCTATATGCCTATTCTTGTACCAATACCAGTCCGTTTTGATTACTGTAGCTTTATAATAAAATTTAAAGTCTGGGAGTGTGATACCACCCACTTTGTTTTTTGTTTTTGTTTTTGTTTTTTACTGAGGATTGTTTGGCTATTCATGGTCACTTATGTTTCCATATGAATTTCTGTATTATCGTTTCCAGGTCTGAGAAGAATGTGACTGGTAATGTAATGGGTATTATGTTAAATCTGTAGATTGCCTTGGGTAGGATGGACATCTTAACAATGCTGATTCTTCTAGTCCATGAGCATGGTATTTTTTTCTCATTTGTTTGTGTCATCTTTGACTGTTTTGAGCAGTGTTTTGTAGTTTTTGTTGTAAAGGTCTTTCGCTTCTCTGGTTAGGAAGATGTCATTTTCTCTCTTTTTTTTTTGTGGCTATTGTGAATGGTATTGTTTTTTTTTGTTTGAGTCTCTGTCTGTTTATTATTGGTGTATAGGAATGAGACTGTCTTTTGCACATTTGCTTTATACCCTAAGACTTTGCCAAAGTCCTTTATCAGCACAAGGAATTTTTTTTTTTTGACAGATTCTCTTGGGTTTTCATGTCATCCACAAAGAGAGAAAGAAAACTTAACTTTTTGTTTTACTATTTGGATATTTTGATTTCCTTTTCTTGTCTGGTTGTTCTAGTTAGGACTTTAACACTGTGTTGAACAGGAGTGGTGAGAGTGGGCAGTCTTGTCTTGTTCTGGTGTGCAGGGAAATGTTTCTTTGTTTGCTTGTTTTTTGTTTGTTGTTTTTTGGTGTTTTTTTGGTTTTGGGGTTTTTTTTGCTTTTTTTGGAGGAATTGGCAGTAGTGGGACACTGCCAGGGGAGAGAGGGAGGACTACATAATATCAATAAGGGTATGCAAACATTACCTGTACAGAGACCACTTATGTACCCAACTGAATTGTACCCCACATTTTTAAAATAAAAAATAAGGGGCAAAAAATCCCAAAGGTTTCAGAGAAGAATACAGAGAATATTTTCATAACCTTGAGAATTCAGAAAGAATGCTTAAACAGAATAAAATAAATAAATAAATAAATAAAAAGATTGATAAATTGCACTATATTAAAAAGTTATTTTTACTTATCAAAGGCACCATTAAAAATTGAAAATACAAGGTATTTCAGTGCATGAAACCAACACTAGAATCTATACAGAACTGCTCAGATCAGTGAGAAAAAAGATAATCTGAAGGTGAACTAGAGACTTGAATAGGTACTTCAGCAATAGTATAAAGAAATGATCGATAAATGGCTGAACAGTTTTACCTCATTAGGATTTGGGAAAATCAAAACCATAATGATATACTCCTGCACATCCAAGAGAATGGCTAAATTTCTAAAAGACTACAAGTGTTGGAGGGATATAGAACTTTGGAAAACCCAAATGCTGCTGGTAGGAGTATACATTTTAACAACCATTATGGAAAAGACTTTGTGTTAGCTACAAAGATTAAACACATGCATATTTCAGCATTAAGCAATACCACTTGTAGAAATATATTCTATAAAAATATGGGTACAAATGAATCAATAAATATATTAAATGTTCATGACAGCATTGTTCTTAATAGCCCCCAAACTGGAAAAATTCAATTTGTCTATCTAAAGTAGAATATATAAATAAACTGCAAATTTTTCCTAAAAATCATTTTTTAGGGAGTGAAATATATAATAATGAAAATAAATAGACTATGCAACATGGCTAAATCTCACATAATGTTGAACAAAATGAGCTAGACACAAAGAAGTTTTATATTGTATTACTATATATACAAAGTTCAAAACAGGCAAATTTAAATACATTATTAGAAATCAGAAAATTGGTTACTTTCAGAAAAGAGAAAGGGGTTATTTATTGGAAAGGGAATGTAAAGTCTTTTGAGGTGCTGATATCATTCTATCTCTTGACTTGGTTGATGGTTACATATGCAATCTTTTTGTGATATTTTATTGAGTTTCACATTAAGTTTTTGCACATTTTCTGCATGAATATCATCTTTTACAATTAAAAACAGCTCAATAAAAATTAAAAATCCTCCCCCCCCAAATTAAATACACTCTCTGATAAAGGAGAATTGAGAAACAAAATCTGGCTCTTGAGTTCATGTTATTTTCACTGAATGATGATGTCTCTAAGAAACAAAGTAAGATTATATGTTTTGCATGAGGGCAAAAGTCATATTCTTAAATGCAAGACCAAAAATTTACTTACAAAGGAAAAGTTCCCCTGCAACATGCAAAGCAACCCAGAAAAAATGCTGAAAGAGTTTAGTTGTCAGGATAAAAGATGTGGAATTTTGAAAGAATATGATGATCAAGTCCAAGAAGACAAGGAGAGCAGATTGTGATATATACCTGACCACTCAAAGCTGATGATCTATTCCCTAGTGAGGGGGAATTGGGGGTTAAAACTCAACTCTCATTTAAATAATTGCCTTAGAGATGGTGTAATTAGTCCTATATGTTTAATTTGATTGCATATGTAAACCCGGTCATAATTTTATCCATATTGTGATTCATGAGTCATTTTCAAAGTAACCTCTTTTATTCGTTTGAAGTCATTAAAATCCTTGACCAAACATATTGGGGGAAAAAAATCAAAATTAGAGTGGATTCTATTGACAATCAAGTTATTACACTGACAGACTATTGAAATTATTTAGATTAGATCTGCCTGCATCCTAGATACATATGGATGATTTAGGGTGACATCAACACAGCAATAAAGAAATATCTCTGCTCATCAGGAGTGATATAATCCTAACAACTTTTATGAGAGTAACAAGAAGACCAAGCAGCAAAGAGAACAGTCATGGTCATTCAGTTCACATGAGATACTGAAGGAATTCCTTGAGTCAGATAAGAGGGAACCAGTGGGCTAGACATCGAGATTATTACTGTGGTTATTGTTCCATTAACTGAGTTTTATTTAAAACTACCATTGCTTGAAGAAATGTAGGTTACATAATGTATCAGTCAATGAATGAAAAACGGAAGACTATGAAAAAATGAGGAAATGTTTCTATTTCCTATCTAACCCAGATAATAGCCAATAACTTCCATGACACTTAATTATGGAATATTTGCGCATGACATATTTAAACATCTATGGCAATCACCAGCTAAGAAATTAAAAATAAGTCTTAAAAAGAACACAGGAAGGAATAGTGGTCTATTGGAAAGAGGATAATGAATGCAATGTGTTGGATAATTCAGAACATCAATATTCTTGTTTAATCATTGTGGTAAGAAAGGAGATATATAATATAACAAGAAAACATTTTGAACCACACAGTAGAGTTAGGAAAATACTGTACATATTGAAGAGAGTATGTCCAACTGAAGTTTTGATTGCATTAAAGGGACATTTGTTTGGTGATTTATGGGTAGTTTTCTAACATAATGTCCATAGTTTGAATATCAATTATTATAAAGAAGGCTTAGTTACCATTATATGCCAAAAGTTTTGTTGTATACGTCCCTGTTTCTGCAAATAAATTTGTTTGATGCTTATATTTAGTAAACCCTGTTTCATTTTTTTGTCCCCAGTATTCTTCCTCTCATTTTATTTCTTCTTCCTTTAATCTGCTAACATTATGTTTTTCAAACATTTTACCTATACAGCACTCTTTTCCAAATGTTGATTTTTCTGCAAAAAAGACCTGCTTCATATCATGTAGCATTGTTGTGCTGATAAGTGTTTAACAGCTAACTGTACAAGTAGCTCTAGCTTACAGCATTTGCTGATTTCTGTGGTGTAAATATTCCCACCGTGGTCTGTTTCTAACTACTAATGTGATGTCATTGAACTCAGATTGAGTAAAGATATACACAATTGTCTTTCACAAGTCATTTACAGCCAGTTTAAGCATATCACTGATAGAGTATAATTTTGTCTATTTGTAATCTGAGACTGTTTCTAATGATTAATTTCTTAATAAACTCTTGTTTTCTTCTATAAACTTTTGCCATCTTCAAAAATCATACACTGTTTTATTGTTGTAGTTTTACTCCAAAGGATGGAACTCATTATTCAAAGCTTCCATATTTTTCACAGAAAGTCTAATTTTTTATGCTGTTCCAATCCACTGATCCAGTCTCATTATAT
Source organism: Carlito syrichta (assembly GCF_000164805.1). NCBI lineage: Eukaryota > Metazoa > Chordata > Mammalia > Primates > Tarsiidae > Carlito > Carlito syrichta. Next base: position 486,340 of record NW_007245668.1, on the reverse strand, counting down.
ACTTTTATTCCACTTAACATAGCCTCTTCTCTACCAAAAACAAAACAAACAAACCCAGACAGAGCCATCTACAATTCCAAAAAGTCCTAATGTCTTTATCTATGCTTTTTACCACATAATAAATCTCTTCCTTAGATACTAACTTGACATGGTCTTATTTATTATTCAAGACCAAGGTTAAATATTACTTCCTCTATAAAATATTCCTCTATTGCTATGCTTAAAAACAAATGGTCTTATGTCACATTCCCAAAGCACTTTGATTATTTTACTTTCATTGCAGTGGAACTTTGGGGCACAAAATAGATATCCAGTAAAAGGCTATTTAATGAATGAACAGATAAATGAATATCATGACATGTTTGCTTCATCATGAAAAAGAAATGCTTTCTTTTATTGGTAACTACAACCTATGAAGAGTCTAGGTTCTTTTTAACATCTTCTGAAAAAACCTAAAGACAAGCAATACAGAAGATCTGTATAATGGAGCTTGGAATTATTCAGATAACTTCCACTTCATGTGGTATATGCTGAAACAGATAAACAAAGACAATTCACAATCATTTTGGCTCTGCCTTCTTGGAGATGAAAAATGCAGCATCAAAGGCCATATCAAAAATGGAAAGTATCTTCAAATAATATGTTTTAAAACAGTATTAATCTCTTTAGTTTATCCATACATTCTCTTTCTGAGTATGGGGAGGCTTCAATATCTAAAAGGAGATCATGAAAAATACATTATTCTGACATATCATACATTGTCCTCGTGTTCAGTCCCTCCTTCTGCTACTCATGAATTGCAACTACGTAGGCTCTTGTAAGCTTTCCCAGATTCACACCAATTCCCCAGTGGAATAAACCTCAGCCATACATAATCTAAAGGATGAAAAAGATGGCAAAACAACTTCTCCCTTCAAAATCCAATGCAAACAAACCCCTGATGAGCAACTTGGGCAACAACATCTCAAGAGTTCACCTCAGGGGTGGTTGTCAGCACTTACTAGAGTCAATTCAGTAGACTCTTTTCAGCAGCTTTAGAGCAAAACATCATCTTTAAAAGATTATCAACAAACACAGTCACTAAGTTTAGCCACTGTTTGTGAAATCCAAGTCAAATGAAAGCAGCTGAGCACACTTAGCAGGAGATAGCAGTTATTAAAAAGAAAAGGAGTTGGGGAGGAGGGGAAGAAAGGAGAAAGGAAAGGAAAGAAATAAAAAGAAAGGAAAGGCAAAAAGAAAGGAAGGGAAGGAAAGGAAAAAGAAAAAAAGAATCCAGAAGTCAAACATTAAAAAAGAGTCATAGGGATCAAAACATGCTATACATTTCAAGTGTAGGTGCTGAACTTTCAACATTAGAGACAATAGCATCATCTCAACATCTTCCAGGTCTATGAATCTGCTTTATTTTTGTTTGTTTTCTCTAATAAGCTTAACATCATCGTATATTCTATTTTGACAGGTGTTCTTTTAATAGCCATGTTCTCAACTCACTACCCAAGGCTACTACTAATACATGAACTCTCCATTCTCTTACTTACTTCAAGATTTTCAATGTTTTTGTTTTAGATTCCACAGGAATGGCAACTGCTTAAAGCTTCTCTCACCTCTTAGGAAAATTTCTTTCAGAGGAAGTAACCCAGGGTGTTACTAATTGGCTTTGCATAACAGTAGGCAAATTTGGCCTTAGAGCAACTGTGACACTGTTTGCCAACCAGTTCAAATATAGATTACCAAAATCAGATTCTCTGGAAATCTTACAAATGTTTCCATTACTAGTTTTAAAAGCTATGTAGCTATTCACATTAGTTTCCCTAATGCCTTACCAAACAACCTAATAATTCTTCTCATTTAGATACTCTCTGCAATTTCTTGCAAACCCCAAGCTGGTGTTTCTAAGTGCTTCACTGAAGAAGTTCAAAAATAGTTATCATATACTGATTGGACTGATAAATCTAATTTCTAAACTTTGCCAAGAAAAAGAAAAAAAAAATGAACTTCTGGTATGTCTTCAAAATCAGTTCCCTTTAGGAATTTCCTGTACCATGCTTAAATTAGTTTTACTCCAACAGTATATTATTTTGACTGACCTTGTACATATTTCTTAAAAGAATAGTTAAGAGATGTTTTGCTAAGTAGATCATTTTTATGATAAAGATATTTAAAAAGAAAGAAAATGTCTGCTTTGAAAGGTGCAACACTCAGATAACTTACATTTGAAAAGACCAAGTTTTTTGGTACCCATCTATGTGTCTACACAGATGCAGAGCCAATGGTTCCTGCTGATTTTACGATTCCTTTGGGTTATGTAATACATATTATTGTGCTGATAATAAGCCATAAGAAGCAGAATTTTGCTGTATTGACATGGCCTGGCCAAGAACAACAAGGGAAAAGAAATAGCATTCAAAAAACTGGCAAAATGTTTATGAATTCTAATCCTCTGCACATGAATAAATACATCTGACAAAGAGCAGAGTCCCTCCAAAAGGCCCTTCTTGACCTTTCTAATTTGAGTTCAATTGCATGTTCAGTGCTGAGAAACAAAAGTGGATTCTGCCAATGTTTTAAGTTCAAGCTTTACTACATTTTGTTATTTGTAAAAGTGAAATCTAGATAATAAGTTATAATTGCTCCATTAATCATTTCAAAAGGGGGTTTGGAGGGAAATTGGGATTTCAAATTGCAATAATTAGTATCTGAAAGATGTCCTTTTTTTTTTCTTACCTAGAGTGTTCCACTTAAAACTACTGTAAAAACTGCATATACGCACTTTTTAAAAGGGTGAAGTACATGCAATATGCCTTATATATTATTTTTCTAAAGGCATGAAATTTAAAACGTCAATGTAGTCATGGTGACTTCTGACCTGGAAAGAAATACAGAAAACCAGTCCTTAGATTATAAATTATATTGTCAATGAAAGTGAGAACTCTCTGTTGCTTGAGTTGTTTCAAGTATTATATTTTCATTTCCTTTTTCCAAATGAATTATAATGTACAACACACTTGTATTTGTCTTCCATTTTTCACTTAAAAAAACTTTCTTTCTCCTAACTTTGCTCCTGATACTGATAAACCTGACACAAGAAAATTTACCTTTCAAAAGTTCGATATACCAAATTCATTTGTTATCCTTAAAGTATCTTGTGGGAAATCTATATTCTTATTTATGTCAACAAGAAACCTCAATGGAAAAGAAAAATACAGAAGATATTTAAACCTCCCTTCTTTTGGTTTACAATGAACAAATTTTGGGCTGTGCTAATGCAATTGAAGAAACCAACAAGGACAAGATGTATTTAGGGCATTATAATAACTAAATCAAATTTACTATAAGACAACCAGAATAGTCAATTAAATAGTTAATATAGCCAAAAATAATAATTTTGGCTATCACTTACTGGAATTTTTAGCAATCTGTATGCCCATGTGAGCAGGTTTAAGATTGGCCAATAATACTTTTATTCCTTCTTCTATCTCAGGCCTGTTCTTTCTAAAAAATGTACAGAAAAGGCACAGGTGTCAAACTTTAAATCAGGTGACATCCTCCTCATGTCACTAATTGTTCTGTAAAAACATTGTATTTGATCTCTAGGAAAAGCACATGTACTAAGATGCCCATAGACTTCCGAGTCAAAAGGGCATTCAGGAGAAGGAAGGTGTAAAACACATTCATTTTGCTTTTTTAGTAAACTCAGATGAATTAAGAAAAACATGCAACTCCACAGAACAGAATCTATTCTGAAACATAGTCATTTCTTAAAGAAAGAGATCATAGGAGACATCACTCCATCCTCACTGGAAAGGCATTCTTGGAAGAAGAGAATTTGGTCAAAAGCAGAGATGAGAGGAACACAGAGACCGAATCACATTTGAATCGGTGTGTCAAAGCAAGTCAGTGAAATCTGTAATTTCCTTCCACATAATTGGGAAAGTAGTTGGCTTTTGCAGTCGGGTAACATTTCTTTCTGGGCAGGTCAATGATCCATAGAACCACAATTCACAACATACTCTGATTTTTTGCACATCTGGTGTAAGCCTTTATAATGCAAATATTAAAACCTGTCTGCTTCTCTAAAATGTTTCTATATTTAAAATCAAGTAAGTGATTTCAGGATATAAGTGACTATGCAAAAAAAAAAAAAGTTATCTGGTGTGCAAAAAAAACAGTCTAACATAAACTGATAAAATAGAAATCGCTTTTATTTTCTGCACTCCTTTATTATCCATAACTCCCACAACATTCTGTTTGACATTACTGGTTTACAAGAGTCTCAGAAAAATTCTAGCATTTAGAAAATCTTAGATAACTTGAATTGTGTGTGATCTGAAATGGCAGTACTTTGTTGATATAATCATTAAATAATTGCACCCTTTGGCTTATTGTACTGTCTAAAATTACACAACCAAGTAAACTACTTTAGCAGTACTTAAGTTTTCTCTCTTATATTTTCCTTCAAATTAAAAATGTACATATTTACTTTAATAAATATGAAAAAATAATCATGTTGAAACACTATAGACTTGTAAGATAATGATAACAATAAAAGTTAAGTGTTTAATGTGCAGAAGTATCTTTTTCATAAATATTACAAGCAAAGGCATGCATTATTGTTAAAGCTATGAATGCTAGATTTTAAAAAGATTTTATATATATTTATTTCATAAGCAAAATTATGTTTCAGATTCACAAAAGAAAGGCAAATTATATATTAGTCATAACATTACCATAGATTCACTATGAAAAATAAATGAATTGATAACCTTAATGAATATATACAAATTTTGAAATACTTGTTGAATTGCAAATAATTGGTCCAAAAATTTGCCATGAGTGAACCTCACAGCAATTGGATCTGAAGTCTGCAGAGTGGTTAGAAAATATGTTGCAGTTTAGTTATGTGATGTGAATGAAAAAGGAATGACCCTTGGCCATTTAGATTCAATTTCAACTCTTGGATCTAATGCATTCTGGCTGCATGACTTCAGCTGAATTTCTCAACATTTTTAAGACTCATTATCAGTCTATAAGATGGAAATAGCATCTTAGCATAGATAATTTTCTCTTAGCATAGAGAATTCTTAAATGGTGGCAAGAATGTTTTTATCAATTTTTTTAAAGTTTTGTTTTCCCTGAAATAGCATTTCTTACAGGAAATCTGAAGAGAAATTTTGTTGCTTTTGCTTTATTTTTTTTAGTCAATGTTTCCACACTACTGGTTGAGTCAGTAGACAAAACATTCTTCTTCCCAAGGGTTATCTACTGATTTTTGAACTTTGTGACTAACCTGATTGAATGGATTGCTATGTGGATTCTACACCTGGGGAAAAAATTGTAACACAACATGAAAACATGAGAACTTCTCTTATTTAAGACTTGCCTTCTTTCTTAATGGTAAGAACAACTTTGAGTTTTCTAAGTAGACTGTATTTATTTTTTAAAAGATGTCAAAAATATGCATACATATATCCCTGGGTTCTTTACCCCTGCTCTTTTGTGCTTTTGCTTTTTTACCTCATTTCCTAGAAGGGCATTTACACAGGCTTCTGATGCATCACATATGGCTGTGAGATCATGTCCTCCTTCTAGAGCCAACACCACACGTCCATCAGCCAATGTCATCAATTGCTTCGTCAAATGACCAAAGCCTACCATAATACAAACAGAACATTTCAAAGTATTAAGTCAAGGAAAAATGATGACTAGAATCTAACATCGATTGAGCATTTATACTGTGTAAGTTCTTTCTCAGCACTTTCGGTGTCTAACTCATTTAATATTCACAGTAACTTTAGGTTAGATCTTATTATCATCTCCATTTTATAGATGAAAGCCCAAGATCCCACAGTCAAGAGGTATCACAATGAAGACTTACACCAATGAATCTGGTTCATCACCAGTGCACTCTGCTGTCTTTCATAATACATTCTACATGTATCTGGATGAAAAACTTGAATATTAGTCAGCCAGTGGTAATAAGGTTGCCAAACTGCCCCATTTGCTTGCCATATGCTTCCTATCTCCATCATCTGCCTTTATTATAAAAAGATTGCTATGTGTGCCTCAAGTCACTGTACCATCACATTAATTTTGTAGTCATTCTTTTATTATAAAATATTTGAAGTGCAAAAATATAAATAACATCTATATATATTATAAAATATAATGACATGACAAATACCTGCTCAGTCACCTTCCAATGTATAGAAAATAATGCTACCAACACTTTTTAACTCCTCTTACCTATCTGATATCCATCCTCTTCCTTGTAGGACATCAGGAACCTGGGTTTATGCTTATAGTTCCATTGTTTTCCTGTGTTTAATTTGCTTGTTTCTGAACTTTATAAAATGGCTTTATATTTTTTCAACTGGCTTTTTCATACATTTTGTTAGTATGCCTGTAGCTATAGTTCTTCCTGTTTAGTAGGTCATTTTTGCATCTATAGAATTATTTACCCATTCTCCTATAGACAGATATTTGGTTTGGGGGTTATTAAAAAATTCCCATTTGTTGTTATTACAAACAATGTTGCCACAGAAATTCTTTTGTAGGTCTTCTGGTGCACATATGCTTGAGTGGAATGGAATGGTTGAGTCTTAAAATCTGCTAAATCATGCCAGATTATTTCCAATGAGCTATTACCAACCCTCCACTCTCAGAAGCAGTCTATATAAGAATTCCAGTTTTGTGGCATCCTCACCAACATTTGGTATGATTTTCCAAGTGAGTGGCTGAATGATGGCACCTTATTGTGATTTCATTCAGTATAAAGAGGGAGCTTTCTATTTCTAGTTTGAATTACGGATTTTTAAAATTATAGATGATGTAGTAATCTAATTATTTCTTCACACAGATGGGTTTCTCCCTATATTTGACAGTGTTGTGAATTACATTATTTAATATTTCTAATATTAAGTCATCATTGCAACTATGGAGTAAAATAAGCTTGGAGGTGATATATTATCTTTTGAAAAATGTTTTGCTAATGCTTCGTGTAGGCTTTTTGTCACATATGTTCATGTATGGGATTAATCTGTATTTTCCATTCTTGTATTGACCATTGTGAATTTTGATGTTGGGACTTCCTTTTTTCATTATTGGACCCCAGAATGTTGGATAGAAATCTCCTGTAAAACCAGTGTTGGTCTTGTATTTTCTTTGAAGAAAAAATTTAACAATTGATTAAATTTTTTAGAAGTATAGGACTAGACCTGCTTTCCTACTTTCTGTATCTTCATGAGTTACATTCAAGGAATTTGCTTCTTTTATATAAGTGCTTGAATTCATTTAAATAAAATGTTTGTTTTCTCTATTGTCTTATTTTGGAACTCCAACTAGATGTATATGGCTATTGTCTATCAGTGTTTCCTCAATCGTTCTTATCTTTCGTATTTTCCATATCTCTCTCTGTCCTGAATTCTGTGTATTTCTGATTCAGAACTCTTCAGATGTCTTTAATCTACTGTTTCATATATTAAGTGATATTTTCATTCCAGCGATAGCACTGTATAATTGTAGAATTTGTATTTGGTTGTATTTCATGACTTCTTAGTCATTATTATACTTTCTTAATTCTTTGCTTACATTTTTATTTCTCCCTTTTATTTTTTTCAACATAAGTATTTTATATTCTGTTTCTGAAATAGTTTGATCTAGTTTGTGCTTTAAAGTTTGTACCAATTAATCCTTGTGGTGCCTTAATTTTCCTCTACTTTTTAAAATATGCACTTACTTATTTGGTATTTTGAACTTATATTCATTGGCACTTTATATGTGAAAAATCTTTGAAGCTTGGTGCAATGAACTGAATGTTTGTGAACTTCCCCGCTTATGTGTTAAAATTCTATCCCCCAGTGTGAAGGTATTAGGAAATAAGTCTTTGAATAATTAGTTAGAGTCCTCAAGAATGGGATTAGTGCCCTTAAAAAAGCAACCCTAGGGAGTCTAGTTCTCTTTTTGTCATCTGAGAATACAGAAAGTTGGCAGTCGGCAATCTGGAAGAAGGTCCTCACCAAATTCTGACTATGCTGGCACTTTAATCTGGGATTTACAGCCTCCAGAACTTGTGCAAAATAAATTTATGTTGTTTATAAGTCATCTCAGTCTATAAAACTTTGTTACAGCAGCCTGAACTAAGACACCTGGGTTGAATGTAATATCTATTTTTGAAGCCTGGTTCAAGCCTGATTTTGTTTGCTTCTGCTAGATATCTGGAGCACAACCATCTAGGATCAATTTTAAATTCTTAGATTGAAGGACTGATTGTGTGTGTGTGTGTGTGTGTGTGTGTGTGTGTGTTTTGGCACTTATTTGTTATAAATATGAACCCCAAAACATGATTGCAGGTTCTCATAAAGAAATTCAGTTTGCTTGTCCTTTCCTTTTCTCTCCCTCTCTCCCTCCCTCCCTGTCTCCTTCCCTCTCTCTTTCTTCCTTTCTTTTCCCTCCCTTCCATCCTTTTTACTCTTTCTTTTTTCTTTCTTTCTTCTTTTCTTCTTCCTCCCTCTTTTCTTCCCTCCCTCCTTCCTTCCTTCCTCTTTCTTTTTTTTGACATTCTTTCTCTTGATAGTAATAGCTAAGAGAGTTTTATTATTTATTCAGCAGTATTTTATTTTCTTTCATTCTTTTTTTTCTCTTAGAGGTGGCTCTGTATCATTATTTCTTTATTCTGGTATCCTTCCTAATTTCCTTCCTTTCATAGAATCACAACCACAGTTTTGACTCTCTTTTTCAGTATTAGTAGACTATTAATTTTAAAGCTCTGTGCGATCAGAGATATTGAAATAGATGTGTCCAGAGTAGTCAATGGCTTCAATATTCCTTCTCCTTTTTCTATCTTTTTGGAAGTCATCCATAAATTCAAAAGGAACTCTTTAACATTTAATTCAGCATGGTGAGATATTTTCATAATTTGCATGTTTCTTATTCAACACTTTAAAAAATTTAACATTGCATTCACTCTATTCAAGTTCAGGAACATTTACCAAAAAAAAAAAAAAAAAAAAAGTAGGGTAATTGAAACTAAATAAAAATCTGCTTCAATATGATACTTTATTTATATACTTCGTGAAATTCCAGGAAACAAACATTTACTTTTTAAATCAACTAAACTTTTTATAATTAATAGATTTTCTTTTTTAGAACAGTTTTGTTTTACAAAAAATTGAGCAGGAAACTCAGAGTTTCTCTACACGTCCCCTTTCTTTTCCTGGTATTCATATTAGTATGGAACATTTGTTATAATGGATAAACCAATACTGACACATTATTTGAAAAAAAAAACTCTCCGGTTGGGGTCCATATTTGGTATTGTACATTCTGTGGGTTTTGACAAATGCATAACGTCATGTATTCATCATTATAGTGTCATACAGAATAATTTACTGCCCTAAAATCCCCTGTGCTCCACCTATCTTCTCTGCCCCTCAACCCCTGGCATCCAATTATTTTTTAAATCTAAGTTTTATCACTCATTTGTAATATTTGCATTAATACAAAAATTTAATTTATTGCATTATCCTTTCTAAATTAGAAAATATGTGATTTCATCTTCTCTCATTTTATAACACTTCTAATGTTTAATATATATGTTATGTATCAAACCATGAAAGCTTGAAAGTATAAACTTGAATAGGGAAGCTCATGCTTTTCAAGTCTAACTGGGCTACTTTCAAAAGTGTGACTTTTGGTTCCTATCTTAAGTATCATAGACTTTTGTTAGAAAAGAAAATACATTCTTAGAATGCATTTGGTAGAACCATTATCAAATAATGACCATTATTATCAATAAATATCATTATTAAATAATAATAATTATCAAATAATAAGAACCCCAAACTAAATTAAGTTGCTTACATTTTGGAACAATAACATAATATCATCTTAATCATTGGAATGCATTAAGCTACCCACCCAATAAACAATTGCTGAGATTTTCAGTTCTGGTCTAGCACTTGAGGTTATCCTTGAATGAGATGAGTTAATTTCCTCACTATCTTGAAGACTTTTAATGCTGATTTAACTAACTTAAGCTACTATTTGAATGGAAGTCAACATAGTCTTTTTACAATTATCCCATTTTTAAATACTTGACCAAAAAAATTTAAAAATTAGGTAAGATTAGGTAAAACTGATTTCAAGCATATCAGTATTTCTCAATTCTTATAAACCTCATGATGATGCCAATAAAAATCTTTTACATAGGCCACATAAGAATGAGGCTGTATACAAAACTCCACTTTATTACCTAAAAAAAGAATAATAAACATTCAGAAAATCCATAATGAAAGGTTTTATCCCTAGTGTTAAGAAATGTTCTTTCACTAAGTCAAGATTAATAGCACACAGTAATTAGTACCACTCTAGAAAATTTTTCAAAAACTAAGTATACATTTCTATTAATCATATTGTTAAATATTCTAGACAGCTTTTTCTGTAAACTAAACCAAGTCTACAGTGATAAGTTTTAAAGATATAATAAATCAAGCTAGTAAACTATGTCTTTCATACTAGTGATTTCTAGCAACTGAGTATTCAACTATCTATAGTCACTACTGAGCATATAAGATCATGTGGATTAAAAAAAAGAGTGAAAGAGAGAAAGCCTCAAATCTGATTTAAGTTCACTTTTTCCTCTGGGAATGAAAAAAGTTCATAAAATGCCAAATTTACATGGGATGTAAAAAGTGGAAGGAAGGAGTGGAATGAAGCTAATCTTTGATCTCTATCCAAATTCCTCTTTCTTTTACCTATAGGGTTTATTTCCATTCACATGTTACCCATGTGATCTCTGGAGTCAGAGATCGAGGCAGCTGAATTCTAAGTTATATATGCACAAAACATTCAAGTGAAGTATAGAACTGAAATTTCTTCAAGGTCCATGCTCCTTCTTCCAATCACAACAAGCAATTCACACACACATACACACACACACACACACACACACACACACACACACACACACACACACGTATATATATGTATATATTCTATTATCCTGAGGTCTGCCATGCTCATTGCTGTTGTGCATATTATTAGAAGCATTAGAAAATCCTGTCACGTGTGCCAACCAAGGTCAATGTATTCTTTTTCAGGACATAAAAGATCAAAGTTTCAGAGGCATGTATATTTGTGTCTGTGTGTTTGAATAGAGGTCATAAAACATGTTTTTAATAGGCATGATTGCAAGTTTCATGCAATGGTATTTACTTCTACCTTCACAAAACAAAAGTTCAGTCTATAGTAAACATAACATAAACTTAGAGTTGAAAAATTATTGCAGAGACCTTCCTCAAGAGTATTGGAGTATTCTGAGTGTGAGGCTGGTAAGTTGGGTGATTAAAGTGGAAACATGTCCCTATATCATGGTGCATTGTGGGCTCAAGCAATCACTGGACATAGACATGGAGCTGAATTCTCAACATCCATATAGGACTTCAGTTTCAGAATTTTGAAAGGAGGAGTGTAGAGCTGAAGGTGGCACCTGAATACCTGGGGCAGCCACAAGGGCAGGATCAGGTTAGTGACTAACGTTGGTACACATCGACTAAAAATCACCTTTGGCAATCATCCCTACTATCTGCACTGACTTCAACAGAATTCTGTAAAAGATATTTTTTTTAAAAAAGATTTGTTGACTTAAGCTTTTTAAAGGAAATCTAGAATGAAGCATTAACAAAATGCTACCACTAATACATTACCAATACTATTGCTAAAGAAGCCTACACGTAGCCTGGTTGCTTTATAAAAGTGTCTATCAGTATTAAATTATAAGCAAGAGTAGAAAGCTGCAGTGTAACAAATCATTGCTTCTTAAACCCAACACAGCTAGACTGGTGACTACCAAGACTAAGGTACCATTGAAGAATTGGAAGGGTATTTTCAGTTCTAAATTCTGTTTGGTTTCATTCATATACTAGAAGAAAATCAAATTTTTGTGCTTCTGGAAATAATATTAAATAAGCTACAAATACAACGTGGTTTCAAATTATCAATTTCAATTTTATTTTCTCATACTCTATGGGAGTTTGTTTCTGCTTAAGAAGTCATCTTGTGTCAGCATTTTTACTAGTTCAGAAGAGTTACTTGAAATGAAAAGTTGCTCTAAGGAGGCTCAAAAAGTAAACCTTAGATATGTATTTAATAACCAAGTCATAGGCTACAAAAAGTTTCATCCTTCAAAGTGGCATGTCTCAAATGCTTCTGTCTGTTTCCAAATCGTTTCCAGAGAATACTGCTAGTGAAAGGAAACAACCCTAACTAGCTTTATTTCAATTTGATTAAAAAAAAAACCCTTTAAAAACCCCAAAACGAACACATGTATGTTGTAGAAAATTTGGAAAATGACAGAAAATAATAAAAATAATAAATAAAATAGTATAACAGTATATGATATATATGGTGCTAAATATTATACACAAGTATTATCTTTATTTGATAATAAATAAAGAATAATCAAATAATTATGTATAGTAATATATCATTTCATCAACTAGAAATAACCAGTCTTACCTTTGTACATTTCATGCATGTTGTATGTATTTTCTAAATAAAACAGAATCATATTGTAATTTTTAAACTACATTTACAATTGTCAGTTTAGTGGGAACACTTTTTATGTCTTCTACAATATCATTTAAATGTATTCATATATTAAGCAATTCTCTGTTTTTACATATTTATGTATGTTTTTAGGTTTTCAGTTTTATATATCAGATTGAATATAACAGCCCAGTGCATGATAAAAATAGCTACTATATAGTAACTTTTATGATTTTAGTGTTATTATGCATTATTTAAGGATGGAAAGAAAACTGCTCTATTGTTAACTTTTCTTTTTTACTGGAACACGGGATAGAATCTAAATAGTAAAGCACATGATGGCAAAGTGGGAGGAAAAGTACAGTCAAAACTTTGTAAACTTAATTCTTTTAAAATCTTGTGTGTTTAGCATTGCCTGTTGTGAATAATTTTAGTATTTTGATAGAAGCTAGAGAAATGAACGATACTACCAAGATGTCTGCTTCTATTATTGTGAGTCTCTGTGGAGGGCAAAACTGAGGGAATTCTGCTGTTAGTTGAAGAAGGAATTCTCCCCAACCTACAATTTAGTTACCATTGCTATCCTGCCATACTGCAATAAAATAGATTAGACCCTAGAGCCAGCAGCCAGTTCTCAGAGAAATATACCTGGATCATTGTTCATTTGGTTAATAAGGAAATGATGACACAATGTTGATTTGTTGGACAAGGCATTTCACTCTACTTATAAATTCCTTCACTTTGCTGAGGCCAGTGTCCCATTCATTAAGAGTCTTCTTCCATTATCATTTTTTAGTGTCTGTTGAGGAAAATCTCCAGGAAAAAACCAAAAATGGTATCGGTAATCCCCATCCTCACACTGCCATTCAGTAGAGTCAATGGAGTGAAAGTCAGCAATAACAAAGGCCTCTTCTGAAATACTGACATGTAAAATCTTACGACTATTTCAATTATTTTTGTAACTCTTTCTTGTATGGTCAAAAAGCCTCAATTCCAATTTACTCATTTATTAGCATGTTAGATTCATCTGGCCCTGAAATATTTGTGATGATTTTTCACATATTCAATATAGTGGGGATCAATTTTTGTCCCATTTTAATTTGAAGTTTAGTTTTGCACATCCGCTGGCATATTGTCAATGGTTATATCCAGAAGGATTACTGAAGAACATACATCCAGTAAAGTCTAATTATAAAAACTGTAACCATTTTCCTCCCCAAACCCACTGGTCATTAAGTTACCACGTTGTTCTTTAGAAAAATACAGTCAAAGGCAAGTTGAGAGGGAGTTTGGGTAGCATGTGGCTGTCTCATGCACTGTGAGGCGCTCCAGCAGAACTTCAAAGCAGAATCTGATTGTTGCAGATGGGAAGAATGCTTTTCACAGAAATACCTTTTTAAGACTCATAGTGCTGTAATTCATATGGTAGGCACTTATGATTCGTTCCTGATGATGTTGGGATCATTTAACTCACAAAACCATTGTTGCCACCATAAAATCCTTTCATCTGTAGCCAAAAAGGTTTATTTCATGCAAATGAAAATTTTTCATTAAAGTATCACCTTAATAATGGGCAAAGATATATATTTTCTGGTCATGTTTAAAATGTAAATTTATGAACATATTCTGAAGATTCATTTCATGTTAAGATCTTTACTTATTTGATGTCCCAGGACTCTTTCCAAGTTCATTCAATCCGGAAATCAATTTTAGAAGAAATATGGAGATTATTATCATTAAACCTTTCAGTTGGGTTATTCCAAGCAGCCCTATAAATATTGCATATGTTTCAAAGAAGGCACTTTCATCCACAGTAAAAACCCTTTTACTCTTCTAGTCATTGATGGTCTAGGAGGTAAGTTTATAGTCTTAGCACCTTTGAAAGCAAATGGATATTTGGTTTGTAATCTTAACAAAGTCTGAGACTATGTAATACTTCAATGCCATTGTTTTTGAAAAATGAAACGTATCTTCAGGAATTTCCAAGAATAAAAATGGCAACAAAGGTTAACTATATTTTAAGTATTCATCAATCCATTCATTCATCCATCTATGTTCCAACTGAAAATCAACTATTATTTACTAAATACCTACTTTATGCCACAGTTTTATATATAAATCTGATACTACAAGTATATATGACATATTACAAACTCAATTTGAACCTCAGTTTTATCATTTGTGAATATGACTAAATATTACTCATTCTCTCTCACAGATTTGAAATAAATATCTAGTTATAAAAATTCCCCAAAATAACAGACACAGTTTATCAAAGAGAGCCTGACACATCACCAATGTCCTGTATTTATACTTTTAATAATATAGTTTCATCTTAGAAGTGTAGAACTACAAATTAATTTCAAGATTAAATATTCTACTTCTTTCATTTTAAGAATTAAATGAAGAAACCAAGACCCAGAAAGATGAATTATCAAGGCAAACAGTTGACAGCAAAGCTAGGGTGAGAACCCAAATCCTTGAGTGAGTACATTTCCCTTTCTTCCTTGCTGCCAACTTGTAGATAGTAATATTGCCCATATTCTCAGACATGATTTCCAGGTCAAAAGGAACCACTTTAGAAAGAGTTCCTAGACACCAAGTAGCTTTTTACAAATCCTTGCTTTGGTGTGTAAAGTGTAAACAAACCAGAAGCATATGAATTAAATTTCCTTTAAATTATGCAAGTATAAAGCCAGCAAGAGAAAAATAAATCTCTAGAAAATGCTTTTGGACAAAATAGGGCTATTCCGTCCCATCCCTCTACAAAATCATTTTTTGCCAAACCCCAACTACAACTTCATTTGCCAATCACTAGTTTTTACTACTGTTTTCAATAATGTACCAAACACATGGGATCTATTCTCTCATCAATACTCATACATAATTGGCCAAGCGGAGTGGAATAAGAGCAGGTTGGCCTCATGCTAAGCAATTATGATCCCATTACAGTAGTTTGTACCACTCAAATTCAACCAGTGTTTACTGAACACATACTCTATTAATAGCTATGGAAATACAAGGATAAATAATGTATAGCTTTGGCTTCCAAGGAGCTAAATTTTGAGATGATTCTTCTTCAGAGACCCTTGATTAAGCATCCAACTTGGCAGATAACTTGATACCAGCCTTGTGAGACCTGAAGTTAAGAACTTGGCTGAGTCTGCACAGACTTGCGCCCTACAGAACCATGAGGTAATACACGGCTGTGTGGTTAAGTTTTCACACATCCCTGAATATAACATAGGCTTAAGAAAAATCAGTATCATAATTCTAGTTTTGGAGATAAATTGAGAGTACAGGGAAGGTTAAAATAGTAATGGTAGTTACAACACTTAGCAATTTGAAATGTTTATTCTGAGCTAGGTCCTTAGCTTTATATAGATGTTTCTTGCAAACAGTTGACAGCAAAGCTAGGGTGAGAACCCAAATCCTTGAGTGAGTACATTTCCCTTTCTTCCTTGCTGCCAACTTGTAGATAGTAATATTGCCCATGAGGTAGCAACAGAATATATTCACCTTTCTACAGAGGAACAGACAAAGAGCTAGGAGAGTTGGATAACTTTCCTAAGGTCACACAACTAGAAAGCAGTAGAATCAGGACTAATGTCAGGCTTTCTGACTTTAGGGTCTGAAGTCCCAGCCACTGAGCATACTGCCTTTTAAAAATAAGGTAATTTTTTCATGAATCTGTTGACTGTTTATATGTCTTCTTTTGAGAAGTGCCTATTCATATCTTTTGCCCACTAACTTCACTCAGGATGGTCATCATCAATAACTCAAAAGATAACAGACACTGGAGAGGATGTGGGAAAAAGGGAACAATTCTACATCGTTGGTGGGCGTATAATCTAGTACAACTTGTGTGGAAAACAGTGTGGCGATTCCTAAAAGATCTAAAAATAGACCTTTCATATGACCACGCAATCCCCCTCTAGGAATATACCTGGAGAAACTCAAATCACTCTATGAAAAAGATACCTGCACTTGCGTGTTTATTGCAGCATTATTCACAATAGCTAAAACAATGGAAACAACCATGCTGTCCATCAAAAGTACACTGGATAAAAATAGTGGGAAACTGCCAGGGGACTCAGGTGGGGGGGCCACACTTCATCAATAAGGGTATCTGATCTCAAACCATGTGAAATGGGGACCAAAGTGAGGCCAAAACTTTATCTGTACAATGACCATTTTAATACCTAGCCCTGAATTGTATCCCATATCTTTAAAGTAAAAAAATAAGTGAGAAGAGTCCAAAATATTTTTAAATTAAAGAATACACATAAGCCGGGCTCGGTGGCTCAGCCTGTAATCCCACGCCTTGGGAGGCTGAGGTGAGTGGATTGCCTGAGCCCGCGGGTTCAAGACCCACCTGGGCAACTTGGCGAGACCTCATCTCTACAATAAATCAAAAAATTAGCCAGGCGTGGTAGCGCACGCCTGTAGTTTCAGCTACTTGGAAGGCTGAGGCGGAAGGATCGCCGGAGCCCAGCAGGTCAAGGCTGCGGTGGCCAGGAGCAGCCACTGCACTCCAGTCTGGGCGACAGAGTGAGACTCCAACTCAAAAAAAAAAAAAAGAATACACACACTTAAAGCATGTTACTTTTCACTTAGAATGCGATGAAGAAAACAATGCATGTAACCATGTGTCCAAAGAGTTCATCCACTCTCATTAAGAGTCAAGTGCAAGAAGACAGGCACTTTGCCAGTTGCTGACCATATTGTGGGTTGAATTTAGGGGAGGTGTGTTGTTGGAAGAAAATGAAGCCGTGTAAATTTTCAAATGTGGTGAGACACTGAAAATAAAATCAATGTTGGTGGCTTCTCTTTCTCAAGTGGAGAGATGTATATCACTGTGAACACTTCTGAAGAACTAAGGACTCTGTGAAAGAGATATCATTGGGTACAACAGGTTGGACATTGTATGACTTTTCTAACTACTATACCTTGTGCTCAAGAAATGCTGGGAAGTCTTAGATGCCTGAAAGAATGTGTAAAATGGGAGAAGATCTTGAATCCAAGATGGGCAGGTGTGATAGTAGACACTAGAATCACTATCATAGAGCAGTGAGCGCAACACACCAGATGCCGAGTCACCTCTCATTGGCTTCTTCTCAGAGCTTTCAGGATTAAATTCAAATACTCCAAGATATGATCTCTCTCTTTAACTCAATTTTCTGTCACACCCTCACACTCACTCTTCTCTTAACTTAGATGCATCTATTTACACAGGTTGGTAAACACTGCAATCAAATAGTGGTCCACAATTCTGAGCTTCAGAGATTGGATTGTCCTGCCCACATCCAGCTAGCTCTAATACTTTAAATTCTGTGTAAGCAATATCTTGAATGCCCCACACAACATAGATACATTCCTGTACTTCCTTCAGATCCATTTTTTTTCTCTACCATTCTTAATTTGTCAGTCTACCTGCCTAGCCTATAAATTGTTAGAGAACAGTGACCACAACTTACTTGGCTTACTTGCTTACTTGACTTACAGTGCTGTTCATACCTAATAAATGAAAGTTGAGAGGGCTGAAACAGACCTTGTGGTCTTAGGTAAATGTGTGATAATAGTGAAATTTTATATGGAACTTCCTGGAGAGTAGGCTCTGTACTAAATACTTTATAACTTATTTAATGTTCAAAAAAGAAAGAAGGCAAGAAAGAAAAAGGTATCATCATTATTCTCATTTTAGAGAAAACAAAAACAGAAGTTAAGTTTGTCCAAGGTAAGGCAGCAGAATTAGGATTTAAAATTTCTGACTCTGGAATCCATACTTTTAACCACAATACCTAACTTTTTGGATTCAGTTCCCAAAGCAAGCATGGGAAAAAAATGTTCTTATGATATACCCGCTATAGAATATCTACTTTTCTTTCTTTAAGTATGTCTTTATGAGGATATTATGGCCAGCATATTACGCAAAAAAAAAAAAAAAATCATTTTCAAAGATGGAAGCAAGGAGTGATGGATGGTTGGAGAAGAAAGTCAAGTCAAAAAAAGATAATATGCCCAAAAGAAAAACCTCAAATCTTCCTTGTCACATACTGTTTCTTACATAGGTCTGTAAAATGTATATGGGAAAGGTTTTTGAAAACTTATATGAAGTTTCATTGACTCAATTTTACAATGAGTGAAATGAAAAACCATGTCTTCAAGAGGACAAAAAAAAAAACAACTTTGTGGCTGATCCATCTATTTGAGAGATATTTGTTGAGAAACTACTATGTGACCCAGAATCTGTGCTAGCCAATGAGTATATAATTATGAACTGAGCAAAGGTAGGCTTTATTCTTATATTGTTTATAAGTTAATGTTACTGAGAGCTTGCATAACCAGACACCATGCTAAGTACTTGATATGTATCATTTCATTTATTCATCACACAGCAGCCCAAATGGGAGAATGAGTAATAAAAAAATTAACTGGCCCACAAGCAGGAACAGTCAAGGGCAAAGTTGTGATAAGAAGTTGGGTTGACTGACTTCAGAACCTGTCCTCCAAACTACTCAGCTGTGGCTAAGTCCAAATAATATTAAAGAACAAGTTTAATGTATTAGTGCAACAATCACAGTATTGATTGTACTTGAAAATAAACCTGAAATGTTAATGGCTGTGACCTATTCTTCTTACTCTAGCTTTCATTTCCATTAATATAAACTGATTTTTCAAATAGAAATATCCACTTTGATTCTTCTGATTCTTTTTATTGAAAAAGAAAATATACTACCCTCTCCTCTCCCACAAAAACTCTAATTTCTTTTTAAACTAACCCTTGGATCTAAGCTTACATTTTAACATCAATATAGCATTAATTTGTGGCAGCGCTCCCCTAATTCAGCTCAGACAATGATGGTCATAGCAACATGTTTATTTGGCCATTGCCAAAATCTTATCCACTAATTTTCTCTACTCATCCTCATGACAACTTCATAAGTAACTGTTTTTTAAAAATTGATATTTTCAACTAGCATAGTATCTGACACATAATAAATTATCTAGTCTTTTTCTTTAAAAACAAAAAAATAGCCACAACAAAATCTTACTATTGAATGTCAGTGTGTATATGCCTTATAGACAGATAATAATTCATCTTCAAAGTGCCGGCTAAGTATTGGCTAAATTACACAGGTTTGTTAAATGGTAGAAAAACAAATTATTCCCTTCTAAGGAAAATGGGGGCATATATCTCATTGCCAAAAACATTTCTTGGAATTGCATTTCTCAAATGACCTAGGTTTTTAATTTCATGACCAAAATACCTGATTTTAAAAGATAAGTATCTACCCTCTGGGCAAAACTGATGATTTCTTATTTTTCCTGACATAAAAGGAGGTTCAAGAACCCTTCAAATTATAGGTTTCAGGTAACCATTTAATTTAGATTAAATTAGACAGCAATTGTATGTTAAATAAATATGAATAGGATTTAGTGTATTTATTAAAGATTAAGAATTCTGTAATACATAGGCTTCTATTACACATTTGTTATTGCTGATTTTTAAAATAAATCACCATTTAATTGAAATACATAAAGAACATTTTCAAAGGATAGCATAGCATTTAACAAACCTCATGTGAATCTACTAAGCCCAATAGGATGGTTTTTATAAAACAACAAAAACAGCAGCCCATTCACCAACACCATGGCAAAAAATCTGCAACAAAAACATAGCTAGAATCCTACACAATCTTTACAAATACCATGATTTAGCCTGCCAATATGGACAAAATAGAGGCTTCATATCAAATACTTATTATCAAGGTGGTTTTGTTATGTTTTAGGATATCCCCACTCTCTACTAAAAAAAAAAAGTAATTGAATGAAAATAAAGACTCTCTCAAATAACCATTAGACATTTTGATATAATGACCATTCATTGGAGAAGAATATTTCGTATTCTAGAGTACATTGCATCATGGTTTTAATCTTGCATTTTGTTTTTTTCTGCTTTGCCAAGTTGAAGGTGTAGGACATAAAAAAGGAGCCATCCCTTGACCATGCCAGAGGCATGACATATTAAGGCATAATTTATTTGTGAATGAGGCCCAATACTCAACCTATACTGTATACAATATTAGAAAACTTTCATAATGGTATAGATAAAGTACTTCAAGGAGGGTAATAACATTTTAGGTCAAACACTTCAAGACACTTAAGGGATCAGAAAGAAGATGGCAAGACTGCAGAAATGGATGTTGAAAGAGTGAAATAAGCAGAGGTCAGATTGAGGATGGGTAGATCAAAAGATAAAGAGGAGTTGCCAGGACTTTTGGGACTAGCTGGGTATGTACCAGAATAAATAAAGGAGCATAATCTGCTGGTCATTCTAGAATTATTATAAGTGGGAGGTCATGGATATCTTTCAACAAGAGTCTGTAATGAGATTAGGCAATCGATTTTCAAACCAAAGAAGCTCACAGATGCACTGGGCTGGGAGTCAAGCTGGAATACACCAAGATGTGCAGCTGTTGGGTCTATTGCTCTTCCCTTAGAATGTCAGTTTAGATTTCTGAAAAATAGCTAACATTTTGGAACCTGGGTATTAACTGACAGATCCATACAATGAAATGTAGGTGTTTTATTAAGGTTTGACTATCAGCATTTTTCTTATTCCAATCACAAGTGTTATGGCTTCAGAAAAAAATAGCAACTTGGTGTTCAACATTACCTAATTAATAATACATGCCATAAGAAATTCAAAGTGACTATTAAAGGAATATGGCTTTTATCATTACCATTCTGTGTCAAAAGAGTTGTGTAATTCATCATAATAATTTTCAACTTCAGACAAATTCATTAAAGATAAATTACTTCTCTTAGGAGACACCCAGATGTTCTCTGCCAGCTGCTTAAACCCTTCCAAGACATTTGTCGATTTTTATCGCCTAAAAAATGTTAAGCTGCTTAGAATGATTATCTTGTCTGCCTGGTGAAGCCTCAGTGACAGAACCAGGGTGGCACCACTGATTTTGAGTTTGGATAACATTAATCAACCATTATAAAGTATATTAACAACTAAATTCTAGTTGAAGTTCTATAACCTGCTGAATAATTGGACCTACCAATTATCAGTCTCTAGGATTTGTTTCTGTAAGGGTCAAATACAAGTGTTAGACTAAATCATATTTCTTAAAGTGAGGTTAACCTCTGGCTAATCAGAATCACCTGGGTGTATGTTACAATGCAGATTCCCGAGCCTCATCCCAGACCGTGTTTGAATCCAAATCTCTGTGTGAGACCCAGACTCCATACTTAAAATATGTCTCTCTTCTGAGGGTTGAGTTTCTCAACTTTGGTCCTTCTACCTGCACTGAGGTTTGAGGGCCACCTGACTACAAAATCTTGAAGGTTCCTATTAGTTCTGCCATTTGGGTTGATCCTTTGCTATATATTACAACTTTCTAGTAGTCAACAACTTAAACCTGCCAAGAAACAAACAAACAAAACGGGTCCAGTTTTACTTTGTTTATCAAGACAAATAGGCATTAAAATAAAAAACAAATAGAGTACATTGTTGCTCCAGGATAGGGCTTCTATGGAATTTTTTTTTTTTTGAGTTGGAATCTCACTCTGTCGCCCAGACTGGAGTGCGGTGGCCGCTCCCGGCCACCGCAGCCTCGACCTGCTGGGCTCCAGCGATCCTTCCGCCTCAGTCTTCCAAGTAGCTGGAACTACAGGCGCGCGCTACCAAACCCGGTTCATTTTTTATTTATTGTGGAGATGAGGTCTCACCAAGTTGCCCAGGTGGGTCTCGAACCTGCGGTCTCAGGCAATCCACTCACCTCAGCCTCCCAAAGGTGCGGGATTACCGGCTGAGCCACCGAGCCCGGCTTCCATGGAATTTCATGAGAGGTAACATTTCAGTCTGCCCTTTCATCCCTCCCCTGCCCTGGTTGTATAACAAACTCCTTTTCACTTGCTGTCTTCTTCCCTCTAGTCCCTGTGAAACCTGCTTTCAGGAAGGGCTCTAACACAACTAACTTATGTTCATAAGTTAGTTTTATAAGGTAACTTTAGAACTGGGAGCTTCATCTCAATATTTAAATGCTAATATTTGTAAAACTCATAGAAGCATTCCTGGCCCGTTGTAAGAGTCATATAACTGCATGTTAAATCTAGAAAGATACAAGATCTTTTCTTCTATTAGGAGGATTTCTCAAGTGGAATTGTGTCCTGGAATTGTGTCACAAAATATAGTCTTAAAAGAAACTATTTATTTACATTTAAGATTTAAAGGTAAGTCTTATTTACCTTTAAATCTTAAATGTAAACCTGATGAAATATAGAGTCAAATGCCAACATAAAGGATGCCTTCTACAAATGGTAAATAGTTTAGGATATCATGGTAATGGGCAGCTTCTTGGAAACAATCATTTGCAAAACAACACATAAGTGTCCTTCTGACGTCATATTTCTAAAGATAATAAAACTTTTTTCTAAGTACATTGACTATTCTTTGTAATTAGGCCTCTAAGTTAATTGTAGTTTATCATCGATTAACTCAGGTATTTATTGAGAAAGGTTTTCTATATTGTACATACCTCTTTTTTTAACCTACTGATTTGCATAGAGGATCTGAGACAGATAAAACTATTAAACAAAAAGGACGTGTGCAATATTGAACCAACTAGAGAATTAAATTGGAGAGGCTGTGATTCTCAAAGGGGAAAAAACCTCTCAGAGCCCTCCAATTAAAACAACGTTTTACTTAAAAAAAAAAATAATTTAATTTTAAAGATGTGGGGTACAATTAAGGATTAAGTAGATAAATGGTCATTGTACAGGTAAAATTTGGGCCTCTCTTTGGTTCCTACCTTGCCTGGTTCAAGATCAGGTACCCTTATTAATGTTAAGTGCCCCCAGTTTCTGGCTACGGACAATCCCTAAAACAAAGTTTTACTTTGTTTTTTAACAGGAGAATTCTCATTATTCCCAACTGCTACCATTTAAATACAAGGGAAAGCATATTCTTCGGATACTGCATTATTTCAACTGATTGACTCAATCAAATAATTGAATCTAAAGAAGTTTTGTTTCTGGTTGAAACAATGAAAGTGGCGGCATTTGTAAAGATATATGGTCAAACTGGCTGTGTGTGAATGTATTACACAAGAGGACATTAACCTTTTAGTGGAGGAGTGACAGACAGTAAACATGAAAAGGTAATAAAAGCATGGCAATTTTGGTGACTGAATTTAGGGACAAATTCTTAAGATCACCTTAAGAATTAGCCTAAAATTCTTTTTTTTTTTCTTTTTTTGAGTTGGAGTCTCACTCTGTTGCCCAGGCTAGAGCGCAGTGGCACACTCACAGTCTCCACAGCCTTGACCTGCTGGGCTCAGGGGATCCTTCCGCCTCATCCTTCCAAGTAGCTGGAACTACAGACGGCCGCCACCATGTCCGGCTAATTTTGCGATTTATTGTAGAGATGAAGGCTCACCAACTTGCCCAGGCTGGTCTCTAACCACTGGGCTGAGGTAATCCTCTCACCTTGGCCTACCAAAGTGCTGGGATTATAGCTGAGCCACCGTGTCTGGCCACCTAAAATTCTTCTATCTAGTCTTTAGCATAAGTGGAAAAGTTATAAATAATTAAAAATTATTTAAGCACACAAACATATATATGCGTTTATATGTGTGTGTATGTGTGTGTGTATATATATATATATTTTTTTTTTTGAGTGGGGGTCTCTGTCATACAGACTGGACATCCTAGGCTCAGGTGATACTTCTGCCTCAGTATCCCAAGTAGCTGGAACTACAGGCCCATGCCACTATTCTTGGCTTTTTTAAATAGTTGTTTTTGTTGTTGTTGTTGTTGTTTTGTAAGTTTTGCTATGTTGCCAAGGTAGGTCTCGAACTCCTGGGCTCAAGCAATCCACTCCTCAGTCTTCCAAAGTGCTGGGATTACAGGTGTGAGCCACCGTGCCTGGTCTGGACTATTTTGAACAATACTCCGTTATTAACATTTTTATCTCCCTCGTTTTATAAAACATTCTTCTCACCTGACTTTGTGCCATCACATTCTCAGGTTTCCCCTTTTTCTCTCCTTCTCCACCCTCTCCCCCCATATCTTGCTGTGGACTCTTCTATCTGCTTCCACCTGAGAAATGTGGGAACTCCAAAGATTCTGGCCTTAGCAATCCACTCTCCTCCACAAGCACCATCCATCAGTGAATGTTTTCACTGTAACAGTTACATCTATTATCACGGAGTCAAAGCCTGGAATCTTCATCTCCTTCTACCCTCCTTTTCTAGCCTACTCTTCCACCATGAGTTACCAAGAGGGCATGTCTTTGCACATCACCCCAACTCTAAATGAACATGTTTAACTATTATCCATTATCCATATTCCTCAGTTTCTCCTCCTGATATTCCCACTTTAGCCAACAGATCATCAAGATTGTGAAACCTTAACATCTGTCAATGATAATGACAAACTAACTCAAACTACTCAATGACAAATAAGCTCAAATGATTCAGTTTGATAATCAGGGCGTCCCTATGCTGCTGTTGTCAAACTGACTTTCCTGAACAGGCTTTCCTTCTGAAGCAGCATGCATTAGATAAGAGGGTAGATTCTGAAGTCTGAATTCCATCTGTCTATCATCACTGTCCTCTCAGACATGTTCTTTAATTTCCCTGAGTCTCCTTTTCCTCTGTTGTAAATTGAGGATAATAGAACCTGAGGTTATGGTGACTATTTGGAAAAAAATGCACATATTTACTTAGCGTAATGCAAGAACACAGTAAAGGTCAGCAAATGGATGCAGGAGTACAAATGTTGATACCTTGTGTCATTGTTTTCACTTGCTTTCCCTCCTCCTCTCATCTATGTCTAACTCATTGTTTTATTATTCAAGAGTAATTCTACTCCACTCCCCCTCCACCATGACATTTGGACAAATTTTCCTGATCACTACACATTTTGCTTGCAGAATTCATTCAGCTAGATACTGTCTTTTCTCCCATATGTCTTCTTATTTCCAATTTACTTGTGAAATTCCAAAAGAGTAGTTCAACATGTCAATTCTTGATTCATCAGCCAATAAACCCAACACAGTAATATTTCTTGTAAAATACAATACCAGTTTTTCTCATACTCAAGTCCAAAGGGACATTTAAATTGTGCAATGCCCGTGCTTGAACCTGAGACTGACTGCAAACATTGTGATAGTGTTTGAGCAGGGACATCAGTGCTTTGGTCTTCTCTTTGCTTTTTCTTAAGGAACCTAGGAAGATTTCATATTTGCCATCTTTGAAAGCACTTTAGTCACTTTGACTATTTCCTCTCTACCATGCATGCTCACAGAACTTCTAACAGAATGTTAAAACTGAAGTATATCATCTCTGCTTGGGCACAGTATACTCTCAGAATGTATTTTAACATGAACAAAGCATGGACTCTTCCTCAGCAATGCTCAGGAAAACCTCTTAGAGTCCGGAAATAAACATTCTGGGATGTTCTGCAGGCCAGATGTGCAGACTGTGAGATGGCATTTTGAGAGAGAAGAGAAAGAACCTAAGCCCATTAAATTTAGTACATTCCCACAGTGGCTTGCTTTTCTCCGCCTTTGTTTGCAAGCGGAGAAGTTTTTTACTTCTGGTTTTGCTATTTGTCCACATTTTCTGTTTGTTAATATCAATTAAAATAGAAAGACAAAGAGGTGTTGGAGAGCAAGTTGTACATGAACCCAAAGCATTTATGTGCCTGTTTCTCTCTGAAGCCCAATAACTTCTATATTCATCTCATTAGCCACATCAGAGAATTCACCAACGTTCTACACCACTTTGTTAACTGTATTATTTTGAGCAAAACACTTTGCTACAGAGACACAATGTCTTCACTTTTTCATTTGCAAAACTAAGAAATTGTTGCACATATGATATCAAGGTTCCTTTGCATTTACGATTCTACATTAGTCAAGGACTCATCTTTACCCCCACTTAACAGAGCTCTACGGGTCAAACTCTAATTACTCTCTTCAATGCTCCTAGAAATGGCTGCCAAATTTCTGGCTAGTGACTGACGTTTCATATTCACGCTAGAGCACTTTCAAACACAAACCATCCCTGAGCCTTTCTTTGTTCTTTGGAGATGTCTGTTTCCGTCATCCCAAGAAAATGCAAGAACAGTCAAACGCAGGTGTTTGGGCATGGCCTAACGACTAAGGTTCTTTGTCTCTTTTTTTTTTTTTTTTTTTTTTTTTGAGGAGCGGGGAAGGAGGACTGGGAATCTGTTTTAATGTACAGAAAAAGTCACGAAGGCTGATCCTAAGTCTTCATATTTACTCAAGTCGTCTGAAATTCCCTCTGAAGTCCATGGGAACTCTGCACTCCCCAGGTCCAGGCCCATAATTGCTAAATATAAAAATATTCAAGGGAACAGAATTTTAAAGTTAACAAAGGAAAAAAACCCTAAACCCCCCAAAAGTGATTTTGTTGTTGTTGTTGTTATTGGAAAAAAATAGGAGTTAAAACAGCACATTCATTTCGTTTTAATTTCTGGGCTGTCAGACATCAGCTCTGAAGCCCTGATTTGGAACACATGCGGGGTGCCTTTGAAGTCCTGACTGCTTTAAAAAAAAAAACAATGGCAGAAAGATATAAAGAAATTAAACTGCAACATAATCATAAAACAGAACTTCTGGACTTCTGATTTACAAATTGTCATTCTTTCATTTTTTTCAAGGCTTCATTTTCAAAGCTTCATTGTGGCACATAATTTTTTGTAATTTTTTCCCTTTAAGCTAAATCTTTGGCTATTCTTTCCCTCTCCAAAGTGAAGCATTCTACTTTTATTTTATTCGACTAAAAAATAGTTTATTGTGGTTTTCTGAAGACAAGAAAGGAACAGGAAAATCCAAAGCAATATACTAAATTGAATCTTTTTGATAAAAGCCATAGCAATATAGGGTTTAGCAATTAAAGTACCCAGTTCTCTTGGCATAAAGACAAAAATGCACCTTGAATTTTCAGGCAGTCCAAAGAACCTGTCTACTTGTTTTCATGCACTGATTACAAAAGATCCTTACAAAAGAGTTAAATGATCCTTAATAAAAATTGTGCATTCAAATTTGGTCTGACAGATGCTATATTTAAAAACACACATTCCCCTCTCATACACGCACACATATATATAAATACACATAAACAAATGCATACTTTGATTAAATGTTATCAACCAATGGTCATACATATTTATTTGGACAAGATACACAGGAATTTTGTAATCCAACAACCCCTATAAATCTACATATATACATGAACAGGCTGCAAAGTTTTTAGTCTTCAACATTATCTTCCTCATTCTGTACATATTTCTAAAAATAATCTCTTCTTAGTTTTATTATGTGAAGTAGCCCAGTATTTATACTTTTTCCAAATAATGCTATACTTTATTCCACCTCTTTCCTTTTTTTTATATAGCAACTTCTATTTCATTGCTTCTTCTCTGCTACACCATTAACAGTCCAAATTTTAAAAAGGATATTTTTCATCTAATGTGTTGACCACCGATACACCTAGAGTGACTACAAGTCATCTTTTGTGCCAAGTTCCAACTCTATACAGCAAAGTTAATAGGAAGTTGAAATACATATCCCTATTAATGGTATGATAAGCCCAGCTCATACCGACTTGTGAAAATCAATTGCTACATTTTCAGAAATTTTGTGACAGACATTATTATATCTTAAATTCCAATTTAGAAATTATATTAAAAGGGAATTTATACTCCAAATTCATAATTTCCTAAGTATTTTGCCACATTTGCTATTATCTATGCTCTTGAGGTCACTTCTGTCTACTGCCTAGATGTGGTGGAAATATTCTATTATAGTTTGCTTAGTGCTTAGACTAAGCACTAAGGCAGAAGTGCTTAGTCTATCTGGAATGTTATAACAAAATACCAGGGTCTAGGTAGCTTATAAACAACAGAAATTTATTTCTCATAGTTCTGGAAGTTGGGGGCTTCAAGATCAAGCAGAAGATCAGCATGCCAACAGATTGCCTTTCTGGTGAGGTTCCACTTTCTGGTTCATGGATGGCACCTTCTCACTGTATCCTTACATGGTGGAAAGGACAAGATAACTCTCTGGGGTCTCTTTTATAAGGGTACTAATCCCATTCATGACACTCCATCCCCCTCATGCCCTAAACATCTCCCTAAAGTGCCACCTCTCAACAATATAACATTGGTGATTAGGTTTTAACATATAAATTTTGGGTGGACACAAACATTCACACAGTAGTGGGAATGCTTTTTGTTTGTCTGCTTCTTTGGAGAACAACTTTTTAAACATTTACCTATAGAGACACCTACATTTACTTGCAGTTCACTAATTGTCTTCTGTGCCTGAGCTAACTTAGAATTTACAGTGATCACTTAATATTTTATCTTGGGTATTTTAAGTAAAAACTGTGAACTGAAATTTATTTTTGTCAATCTTTCTTTTTGGAGAATACTAAAGGGGAGAATTAGAATAGGCAGAACTATTTCTACTAGTCTATAATCTGAATTAGGTATCCTTCCTTAAAGGCATGCTGTTCTTTGATCTGTTCACTGTTATTCAATATATATATTTTCTTTTTACATTCTCACCTTCTAAGGCTTTAATGTCTCTTCTGTCTAGAATAAAACTGCACTTAATATCTACTGAATCATCTCTCAAAGCTATAATGAAAATATATATACTCTGTGATGTCGAGAGTAATTAGGAAGGTTGGTATAAGGCTCCTCTTATTTTCTGGCACAGGATCAGGCACATGTGGTCCAAATGAAACAGGGGAAAAAAACATTATTTTTAAGGTGACAGGGATAAAAATGTATATTACTATATCATTACCTTAGGATTTTGGACTGTAAGTGTCTTGAAGGGAGGTACCAAGGATGTCAAGTAGCCTAATCCCTTAAGTATTAAATAACCATCAGATGGACCACCAAACATCTTCCCATTCTACTTTGACAACAGCCTCCATCTACAAATGCAAAACATTTCTATGTCAAGTAGCTTAAATTCTATTATTCTGATATGAGTGACTATCTTGAATACAAACAGATTTTTAGATATGGTAAATTAAGATCTCTTTCTCCAGAAGGGATGTGGAAGAGATTAAAATAACTGAAGAAAAACCTGACCATGGAAATCAGTTATATATTGAGAAGACTGCATTACATACATACACTTGCACAACCTTTGGTCTAGTATCCACAAATGCTAGATTCTCCTCTTACCCATAGCAATATATATTTTTTTTCTTTTCTATTTTAGATTCACAGAGGTATACATTCATGTTTATTGTATGATCATATTGTATAGTGGTAGAGTTTGAGTCTCAGTTGGCCCATTTCCCAGATAGTGAACACTGTACCCAATAGCTAATTCTAAACACTAATCTCTCCCTTTATTAGTGTCCCCTTTGTATATTATTTCCATCTGTGTGGCCATTTAGCTCCTGCATATAAATGAGAACATGTAGTGTTTGATTTTCTGTTTCTGAGTCAGTTCATTTGGGATGATGATCTCTAGTTCTATCTAATGTCGCCACAAAGGACATGGCTTCATTCTTTTTTGTGGATGTTTGTATTTCATTGTGTGTGTGGGTATGTGTGTGTGTGACATATATATTATGTTCTCTTTATCCGATCAATTTTTGGTGGACACTTAGGTCAGTTCCACAATTTTGCTATTGTGAACAGTGCTGCAATGAACATACAAATACACGTATGTATGTGTATATATATTATTTTGATATATCTTCCTTTGAGTAGATCCCTGGTAGTTCGATTGATGGGTCAAATGGTAATTTAATTTTTAATTACTTGAGAAATTTTCATAATGTTTTTTTATAGTGGTTGAACTAATTTATAATCCCACCAAAGATGGATGAGCATTCCCTTTATTCTTCAGCCATGCCAACATCTTTTGTTTTTTTTTTTACTTTTTACTAGTGTGTGGTGATATCTCATTGTGGTTTTAATTTGCAAGAAATGGAAAATTTTTAAGCAGAGAAATATTTATTTGAATGTACTATAACTAAATAACTTTTTCAATTAAAAACTCCCTTTTAGAGAGTTTGCTAATAAATAAGATTTGTATTTGTAGGTGCAATTGTGAGAAATTACTAAACATAGTATCTAAACTCTCATATAACACAATTTTCAGGGAGCACGAGCATGTTGTTGGTGGAACTATATTGCATATATCTCAAACTTGCCTAGTTTTAACACAAACCTATCTTATCCCACTTACAGGCAATAGAGGATTACTCTACTTTTTATTAGAATCCTTGTAATTTATGCCAGACAGAGTTGTTGTTTTTTAATTAAAATCCTACCAATATTTCTTAATATCTACTATATTGGCATTTTGGAGAAGATAATGCTTCAATATGGAAAATTTTCCTGTGCATTATGGAATGTTTAGCAACATCCCTGGGCTCTACCCACCAGATACTGGTAGGACTTTCAAGCTGTGGCAACCACAATATTTCCAGACACTGTTAAATATCCCCTGGAGTGCAAAATCATCTACAATTGAGAATCAATAAATTAGACTAATTTTGGAAAAAGAGTCTTAGTTTTAGACATTTTTGTCTATTATCTATTGATAAAGAAGAAAAATCTAATAATACTTTCATCAACTTATTGGTATTTTTATAGTTTTCTGCAAGTTTTAAAATATTATCTCGTATAATTTTGATTAAAGCCTAGGATTATAAGTTTTTATGCCCATTTTTCACAGATGTGAAAACTGAACATAAGAGAAGAAATTACCTCCTAAAGATCAGATTACCTAGCTACTATGCTGGTTATTATATAATGAGGAAGATGGCAATTCAGTAAAAATTATAATAATCATGATTATTTGTGCACTTAACATTGGAACATCCAAACATATAAGGAAAATATGACTAGATATAAAAAAGAGAAATAGACCCCAAAGCAGTAATAGTCACAACTCCACTCTCAGCACTGGACAGATCATCTAGATAGAAAATCAACAAATAAACATTGGATATAAACTACACTATAGAGCAAAAAGACCAGCACACATTTATAGAACATTTTAACCAACAGCTCCAGAATACATGTTCTTCTCATTAGCATATGGAACATTCTTCATAGTAGATCATAGATTAAGCTATAAAACAAGACTCCATAAATTTTTAAAAAAATCAGAATCATATCAAGTATCTTATCTGGCCACAATGGAGTAAAATATGAAATCAATAACACAAACTTTGGAAACTGTACAAATACATGAAAATTAAACAACATGCTCCTAAAAGACCAATGGTTAATGAAGAAATTAGGAAGAAAATTTAAAAGTTTCTTGAAAAGAATGAAAGTAAAACAACAACATACCAAAATTCATGGGATACAGCAAAATCAGCACTAAGGGGGAAGTTTGTAACAACAACCTATAGATTTCAAATAAGCAAGATAATGATGACACTTCAAGAAAACCAAGAACAAACCAACCTCAAATTAGTAGGAGAAATAATAAAAATCAGAGCAGAAAGTTAAAGGATAGAGACTCAAAATAAAATGCAAAGATCATCAATACAAAAAGTTGTTTTTAAATAAAAGATTAACAAAATTGACAAACCATTACCTAGACTAAGAGAAAAAGAAAATCCAAATAAACAAAATCTGAAATGTAAAAAAGAAGGCAGTATAACTGATATCACAGAAATACAAATGGTCATTAAAAACTAGTATGAACAGCTATATCCCAACAAGTTGGAAAGGCTAAAGGAATGAGACAAGTTTCTGAACACATCCAACCTACAAAGATTGAACTAGGAAAAACAAAAAAAACCTGAACAGATCAATGAAGAGTAAAGAGATTAAATGAGTAACAAAAAGTATCCCAACAAAGAAGTCCAGCACTAGATTGCTTCAATGCTGAATTTTCCCGAGTTTTGGAAGGCAAAGTATCACCAATTCTTCTTAAGTTATTCCAAAATATGTAATGGGATAAAATTCTTCCAAACTCATTCTATAAGGCCAGCCTTGAGCTTGGGCTTCCTCTATTATCCTGGGAAGGTGATCTCTCTCTCTCTCTCTCTCTCTCTCTCTCTCTCTCTCTCTCTCTCTTTCTCTCTCTCCAATTTATGTTCTAAATAAACTATATTTTCCCAAAAAAGGCTAGCATTACACTGACTATAAACTAATATCTCCACACAATATAGATGCAAAAATCTTCAAAAAAAATTACTAACAAACTCTATCCAAAACACATTGAACAGATTATACACAATAATCAAGTGGGATTTATCTCAGGGATGCAAGAATGGCTCCATCCTGACAAATCAATGCATGTAATATATCTCATCAACAGAATGAAAGACAAAAGCTGCATGATCGTCTTAGTAGATGTAGAAAGAGTATTTGATAAATTTCAACATCCCTTCATGATAAAAATTCTAAACAAATTGGGTACAGAAGGAATAAACCTCAACACAATAAAGACTACATATGACAAACCCACAGCTAACATCATTCAGAAAGGGGAAAAGCTCAAAGCTTTTTCTCTAAGAAGTGAAACAAGACAAGGAAACCCAATTTCAACACTCTTATTTAGCATAATACTGGAAATCCTAGCCAGATAAATTAGGCAAGAGATAAATAAGAAAGACAAATAAATAAAGGGCATCCAAATTAGAACGGAAGCAAAAAGTACCTGTTTGCAGATTACAAGATCATACACAGAGCTAGACCTAAAGATTCCATCAAAACACTCTTAGAACTGATCAGTGAATTCAGTAAAGTTTCAGGTAAAAAATCAACATTATCAATCAGTATTTTTAATGTATACCAATAATGAACTAACTAAAAAGAAATCAAGAAAGCAATCCCATTTAAAATAGCTACAAAAAATACCTAGGAATGCAATTATCCAAAGAAGGTGAAATATCTCTACATGGAAACTACAAAACATTGATGCAAAAAATTGAAGACACACACACAAAAACGGAAAGACATCTCATGTTTGTGGATTGGATGAATTAATATCGTTAAAATGACCACATTACCCAAAGCAATCTACAGATTAAATGAAGCTTTTATCAAAATACCTATACAATTATTCATGCAAATAGAAACATGATCCTAAAATTTGTATGAAATCACATACACAAAAAAACTCAAATAGCCAAAAAATTTTGAGCAAAAAGAACAAAGCTGGAAGCATCATCACACTACTTGACCTCAAAATATACACAAGCTATAGTAACCCAAACCACAAGGTACTGGCAGCATAGAAACAGATATTCAAACCAGTGAAAGAGATTGTAGGAGCCAGAAATAGGTACATATATACAACCAACTAATTTTCAACAAAGGTACTAAGAATTTACATAAGGGACACTCTCTTTAATAAATAGATGGTGTTGAAAAAAACTGGATATCCATATCCAGAAGAATAAGACTATGCCCTTATTTCACCATACACAAAATTCAATCAAAATAGATTAAAAACTTAAATGAAAGACCCCACACTATGAAACTACTAGAAGAAAATATAGAAAAAAATGTTTCCGAACGTTGATCTGGACAAAGATTTTATGCATAAGACCTCAAAAGCGCAGGCAACAAAAAAATAAGAAATTAAAATGGGATTCTATTATACTAAAGAGCTGCACAGTAAAGAAAACAATTAACAGATTGAAGAATCAACCTACAGAGTAAGAAAAAATGTTTGCAAACTCTACATACTATAACATCTAGAATATACAAGGGATTCAAACAATTCATTAACAAAATAACAATAATCTGATTTCAAAATGTGCAATTGATCAGAATAACATATCCCAAAAGAAGACATATGAGTGGACAGCAAGCATAATTATGATGTGAGCCCTCACACCTGGCATGAAAACATTCTCAACATCACTAATCATCAGGAAAATGCAAATCAAAACCACAGTGAGAGGTTATCTCACTCTAGTTCGAATGGCTATTGAAAAAAAAAAAGATAAGAAATGAGGATGTGGAGAAAAAGGAACTCACACACTGTTGATGGGAATGTAAATTAGTATAGCCATTATATAGAAAACAGTTTGAGGGTCCTCAAAAAGAAAAAATAGAACTACCTTAAGATCCAGATATATATATATATGATCCAGAAACTTCATATATATATATATATATATATATATATATATATGAAAGCAAGCCAGTATGTTGAAGAGATGTCCGCATTTTCCTTTTATTGCAGCACTATTCACAATAGCCAAGATATGAAATCAACCTAAGGGTCCATTAACAGATGAATGGATAAAGAAAATGTGATATAAATACACAACGAAATGCTACTCAGTCACACAAAAGAATTAAATATTTTTTTGTCATTTGTGGCAACATAAATGAGACTAGAGGACATGAGTGAAATAAGTCAGATACAGAAAGATAAATACTACATATTCTCACTCATATGTGGAAGCTAAAAAAGAATACTACATATTCTCACTCATATGTGGCATAGCAGAAATCAGAATTCTGATTACTAGAGGTTGGGAAGGGAATGGAGAGAGGGGGAGACAGGAAGAGGTTGATTAATGAATACAAAATTACAGGTAGAAAGAATAAGTTTTCCTGTTCTAGAAAACTGTAGGGTGACTATAGTTAACAATAAATTATTCTATATTTTCAAATAGCTAGAAGAGAGGATTTTGAATGTTCCCAACATTAAAAAATAATAAAAGTGATGGATATGCTAATTACTCTAATTTGATCATTATACACCATATGTAGGTATTGAAATATTACTCTGTGCCCATAAATGTGTAGAATTATTATGTCAACTTAAAAAAATTAAGAGTACAAAGGATAAAAAACATTAGCCAGGCTCGGTGACTCAGCCTGTAATCCCGTGCCTTTGGGAGGCTGAGGTGAGTGGATTGCCTGAGCCCGCGGGTTCGAGACCCGCCTCGGCAGCGAGACCTCATCTCTACAATAAATCAAAAAATCAGCCAGGTGTGGTTGCGCATGCCTGTAATTCTGGCTACTTGGAAGGCTGAGGTGGAAGGATCGCCAGAGCCCAGCAGGTCGAGGCTGCGGTGGCTGGGAGCGGCCACTGCACTCCAGTCTGGGTGACAGAGTGAGACTCTGACTCAAGAAAAAAACAAACAAGCAAAAAAACATTAAGCTCTTACTATACATATAAAGGCATTATACTTGGTATGGCTCTTAGCTTCTATATTATGCTTATATCTATAATTTTAATATTTTACAAGACTATAAATAATCTGTGAAGTACTCATGATTCCATGTAACATTTAAAAATTATTTTTTACTCTATGTTAAGAGACAGTATAATAAATTTTACCTTTTCCTTTAGGATAATGTATACTATCCTAGAAAAAGCATTGTGAAAATGTCTAAAATAGATTATGTACACACAGTATGCATACACAATAAAATAAATTATGATGATATCACAGGTATAAATTTCATCAAAACCAACCTGAGGGAAGTTGTCTCACTTCTAGTGCTCTCATACATCTGAATAATAGTAAAAATAACCAGACATTATAATACTCATCATTCTACCAATATGCCACAGCCCTACCAAGAGAAAGGTAAACTGTAAGAATGCATGAAATGTTTTGCATATTCCCCTTTGGTGAGTTTTGTTTTCTTTCCAGAATTATCTGATGGTGTATCAGCGGGTTGCATGACACAGAGGATCATTGGTCCACTTTTGCCCAAGATATTATGTAACTGTGACTCCAAAGGCCTGTGCCTCTTCCCATAAGGACAAGCCACAATTGAATCATCACTGCAGTCTACTTTGGTTTTCTAGGTTGTGGTATAACCCACCTTTCATCAAATTTTGCTTGTTAAATAATATAACATCACAAATTCTGTGGGGAATTCTTACACTAGCAATAAGACTAAACACAACATAAATCTGGATGATGTAATCTTGACATGAATCATAGCATCTTGTAATGTGCTCCTTCCTTCTCTCTTTCTTTCTTTCTTTCTTTCTTTCTTTCTTTCTTTCTTTCTTTCTTTCTTTCTTTCTTTCTTTCTTTCTTTCTTTCTTTTTTTGTCAGGGTCACACTCTGTCACCCAGGCTGGAGTACAGTGGCACTGATCACTGCTTACTACAGCCTCAAGCTCAATCTTCCCACTTCAGCCTCCCAAGTAGCTGGGACTATGGGCACTGCCACCACACTAGGCTAGTTTTCTTTTCTTTTTTTTTTAGAGACGAGGTCTCACTATGTTGCCAAAGCTGTTCTCAAACTCCGGGCTCTGGCAGTACTCCCACCTCTTTCTCGAAAGTGTTGGGATTACCATCATGAGCCACTACACTCAGCCTAATTACCCCCTCTTTAAAAAAATTTTTTCAGCAAAAATTCATCACTTATGAATTAAGTACTTTAAGTTTCCATTATAGCTCATCTAGTGACAAATGTGCTTAATAGTTATTCTGTACATTGTTCTACTTTATCTAAGAAACATTTTCCAAATCACAGCATTCTAAAGATGTAGTGAGAATCTCCTTTTTTAAATATCGAGATCCATTTTTTTTTCTATTCAAACAAAATGATAAAGAAATAAAATGCACTTTCCCATGATCTGAATGTAACAATATCTTTCAGGAGAGATTCCTACCTACTCTTGGGGCCATTTGTTTTATATTGGAGCTTGTTTCCATAGTGCCTCCTTGTTGTTTATGAGCATTTAGACATATATGGAACTAGTTTCTTCTTTTCTTGTGAGGATGCTCCTGATGTCAAAAGAAAATGGAGAAATTTCTTTCATCCTGTGTTCTCTTTCCCCAGATTTACAACCAAACTGTCATATCTGTATCACACAAGTTCCTGAATAATCACTGGCCTAAACTGGGGCTTTCCTGGGCTTAAAACCTTAAGAAAAGTCACAGGTATGGTGTCTCATGCCTGTAATTCCAGCACTTTGGGAGGTAGAGGCAAGAGTGTTGACTGAGCCCAGGAGTTCAAGACCAGCCTGGGTAATAAAACAAGACCTCAACTCTACAAACAAACAAACAAGCACACAAACAAAAAATTAGGCAGTCATGGTGGCACATAGCTGTAGTCCCAGCTACATGGGAGACTGAAGTAGAAGGATTGCCTGAACACAGGAGGTCAAGGCTATTGTGAGTCATGGTCATGTCAATCTGGGTGACAGAGTGAGACCCCAACTCAAAAAACCTTAAGCGTACTTGTGATCACATCAGCTATCACAACATTCCTATGTCAGTGGTCCTTGTCCCAAAATTTATTGTATATATTGAATAAATAGTAGATAGATTTTAATCGCTGACTATCAAGACCAGAAATCTGCATTTTAAACAAGACTATTCAGATTAGTTGAATCTAACTGTAGGAGGTCCTCAAACAAGATCTTCAGAATCATCGTGCACCTTTCTTGGAAGCTGTGAAGAAGATGGACCGGGCTTCCTTTGCCACTAATGTATCGTCTCTAATCTCTTTACCCTCATTTTCCCAACCATGGGTAAATCCTGTTTACCCTTCAAGATCCACTACAAACCGTACCTCATCTTTTTATGCATTGTAGTAGGGTAAAAACCATAGTATCTTAATAATGTCAAATGTAAATTGGCAAAAAACAAACAAACAACTATCTGTATTTAGAAAAATATATTGATGAGCTATCTGGGAGTGAAGAATTAGACCCAGAGGTTGTGGGTCAGGGACACAAAGCAAAAAAGGGGCATAAGGAGACAGGATGGAAGGAAGGGAGGGAGGGAGGGAAGGATGGAGGAAAGGGGCAAGGAAGAGGGGAAGGAAAGAAGGAAAAATTATTCTGCTTCAGGAAATAGCTATCATTTGAGGATGAGGGAGGAAAAAGATAGGAAATAAAAGGAGTATGAAGGCGAAGTAATACGTCAAGAGGTCTGTAGCTTGAGATGCACAGATGGCCGAAATACTTTTAGAAATTGAATTGCTACTTTTCTAGTTCATATGCAATGGAAATCCCTTCAACTTCCTTACAAACAACAAAGGATTTCACACAAAGAAACTTGCAGGTTTGTTTCTTCCTGAAAACATTCTTCAAAGGGTTTAATTTCATATTAGGGTTGGTATTGCACAAAGTAAGAACAGCACTAGTAAGCTGTAGCAATAGTCTTTAACATAAGCTTTTTAGTGGGAAGCAGGTGCACAAAGCTACAGCATTCATGACACCAAAAATACCCCACTATCCTCACCATCTCAACTATAGACACTTGCATAATCTTAGGAGATCAAAAGGACTTTCCAAAATCTATGGAAAGGAACTATGAGTGCAGTTTATCTAGCTTTTAAGGGACAATGTGGCCTTAATGCACATCCACCTACTCTGTTAAAATGCCCTAGGAGACCTTCAAGCGCCTGCAAGCCAGTAAGAGAAATACGGGAAGGCCATGGGTTACAACAGCAGAAAAAGGAATGAGCAACAAGAGAGATTCTGACAATGTCATGAGCAGTTAACAAGAGATGAGGATGGCTAGACAGCTCCCTGTTAACGTATGTTGAGAATCTAGCAAGTGGGAGGCTCAGATAATAAATAAACCAGTATATTATTTTACGGAGCCAAACGCTTTACAGCAAGTTCATTTCTGCCACATATTTCTTATTTTAGCAAATAGATCTTAACTATCAGAAGGGCTAAGAACACCTTTTACGTTAATTATACTTTATGTATTTATTTTTTTGTTTTGAATATGTGGGGCACAATTCAGTGTTAGTTATATAAATGTTCGTTATGCAGGTGCCCTTGTTGATACTTTATCATCACAGTGGCAGTATAGCCCTGACCAGCATAGCTACACTGTGTCTCCTTTCACTTGTTAGCTAGCTTGGCTCCTTCTTCACCTTTTTTTAATAAGTTAGGAATGTGAAGAAGAGAGTGTCTTTCACAATTATCTTCTACTTTTATTGTGTGGATGCATAAAGTAGAAATAAACTTTACTATTGCAATACATTTCTATTTTTCACTAAAGTGGAAAGTAAACTATCTACTTATAAGAAATTGGGGGGAAAATATATATATATATTTTAATCCAAGATATTTTAAAGTTTGTGCTTGTTTCAACTGTTGGGTATTTTGGAAAGATAGGAATTGTGCCTATTGCAATTATAACTATTAAAACAACAGACACTCAGCAGAATCTCTGTTCTCAATTGTAGTCAGCATTATTCTGATCCTAGATCCTTTGCCAGTTGTGTAAAGGTCATGTGGAGGTGAACAGAATATGAGGTATCTGGCTCCAATTCCATTTGGAACATTAAAGTGACTCCAGATTGATAAAATAGAGAAAGCGAACAGCATACTTGACTACAAAGATCCTGAACTAGAGTGAGCCAAATGGTACATTCTCAACTAATGCTGACTGACAATGAAAGCGAGAAGAGATCTTAGGAATGAAATAGAAGCTCCATTTCACCAGAGCTTAGTTTAAGATGTAGGTAGAATAACTGAGAGTGTTTGGCAGAAAGATACTGAGGAGTGAATGGGAGTAAATAGCTGGCACAAAGGATAAGAAAACTGTCAACATTTTTTGTAAGGATATGAAAACTCACCTTTTCATGGTCAAATACTGGCAGCCAGTGAGAAAGTGGTAAAAAAAAGAAAAGAAAAGAAAAGAAAATTAAGGAAGCTAAAAAACAGAAACTATGAATGTCCTCCGAACTGGAAGAGAGGAAATTCCGATGGATGTCTATTGGAAAGACTGGCAAGAGAAAGAATATGCAAAAAAAAAAAAAAAAAAAAAAAAAAGTCACAGAAACTAAAAATAGATTAAAACTTGAAAAAGATCATTACTGATGAAGTGATTTGCTTCTAACACCATTGCCTGGGCCTCATGCGATTATTTTACATGAACTATGAATAAAGTGCAGTTATTATCTCTGTTTTACAAACGAGGAAACTTGGGTTTAGGAAAATTAACAACTTGTCTAAAGTCACGTCACTGCTAATAAGAGGCCAGTAGGAACCCAAATGCAGGTTTGTCTAGTCCAGCAGTACTTGCCATAATTAACCATCAGGCTGAAATTCCACCAATTCCCAAAGCATCTCTTTCCTTTTCCTCTGAGCAATACACTCATTCTCTACTTTGAATATGCAAATTGTTTTCAAATAGATCATTCGAGAAAATTGTTGAATACATTTGTTGATATTCTCCTATAATTTTACACCATACTTTACTGACCTTCCCTACCTGGCAAAGAGCATCTCTGCACAATTTATTTGTTCAAACCTTAGCACAGTACTGTCTGCAAATAAATGCTGTTACTGTAGATAACTATACTTGTTAGAAAGCACTCAAAGGAATGAGACCAGTAGGAGTCCTGGAATCAGACAATCTAGAAACATGTTTTACTCATAAATAGTGAGAAATTTCTTTTCCCAACATTTTCTATTTCTCAGATACTAAAATAAAAAATGGTCCACATTTATGTGCTAATCCAAATACTTAGCAATATAATTCTATTCTAGAAAGTCCAACAAGATGTCTCGCTGTTGTAAGCATATTTTTATTTATTTCAGTTATGTTGTCTACTCACTCATTTCCCCCTGCCCTGTCAATTGTTTCAGTTGCTCACAGGCAATTCTATTAGAAATGAAATATTGCTAGAGGGGGTTCGCAAAAACTGCTTTGTCTTCATTATATGGAAAATTCTATTCCCAACGAATCTTCAGGGAAATCTTTTTACTGACATACTTTTCTTTCAAACACAGGGAGTTTTTCCTGCCAAAGTTTCATTTTTCTCCTTCTTTTTTGGCTAAAAGCAATCTTCTGGAGACTGATTGTTTCCCCCACCCCTCTGTGGAGCTCACCATGATGACTCTCCTAAGGACACATTAGAGGGCTTTGCCCTAATCCATATTTTACTAAACAGCCCCTGGAGTGAGAAGGACCTTCACTAGGATTTGATTAAACAAAGTCTTAAAGCCAATAAAATGTTTTCAAGTTGTAAGGAAAAGCGGCGTTAGTGCACGTTCCCAACCAGGGCAGACATTTAACTTTTCAGTCATCCTTAAAGAAGACAGTTTGGGATGGAGTATAGTCTCCCTGAGATTAGTTCCAGAGGCTTCAGCTTCTAGCAGCAATTGCCCAAGAGGGTAGATTTATTGCAGAGCACAGTGCCGTTTTGACTGAAGCTGTTTCTACATATCTCAGGGTAATTT
This sequence comes from Carlito syrichta, assembly GCF_000164805.1. Classification (NCBI taxonomy): domain Eukaryota; kingdom Metazoa; phylum Chordata; class Mammalia; order Primates; family Tarsiidae; genus Carlito; species Carlito syrichta. The sequence goes on along the minus strand of NW_007245668.1, from coordinate 444,613 downwards.
TACCTGTAATTTTTTCTCTGCCACTTTATAGGGTTATTGAAAGAGTAGAAGAAAATGAAGTAGGTAAGACCCGGCAAAGCTTGTGACTAAATTTAATCTGGCATAAAATAAAAATATGACATGCTCATAAGAGTAATAAAAAAGAAAGTTACTTGTTAAGTACAGTAGATTACAAATGTATACATACAGATCTAAACATTAAAAAGATTGAATTAAAAATACTGGACAGATATTTGGAACATACTTTTATGATTAAATAGGATTTGGCTGTAAAAACAATTCTATTGAATGTTTAGGAAATGGTTAAAATGAACCATTTGGTTGGAATATAGTTGGTATATGGCCATATTTATATAAGCTAAAATACCCATACTATCCAATAAGGAGAAGTCTAGCAATTATGTGGTTAATTAGATCACCAGCCTTAATCACAGAGATTATTTGTTGGGGGAAGAAGGATACACTACGGGCACTGGATCCTCCCAGTTGACTGATAACAGCAAACAATCTTACTAGAAACAATCAGTTGGGAAATCTTCCCTATGTGTTCAATAGATGTAGTTTAAATATCATACCTAGCTTTTCCTTTTCCGAATGTCAGCAAGACAGATAAATAACAGGCCCTTGGAGAAGAAAATTTGTTTTTTTTAATGTTGGGATATTTTAATTCAGTCCCAGCATAGAGTCAAAGGATCACAGGAAAAAATATATTATTTTATAATACATACACACACACACACACACACACACACACACACACACACAGAGAGAGAGAGAGAGAGAGAGAGAGAGGGTTAGAGAGAGAGAGAGAAAGAGAGAGAGACTGATCTGATGCAGTATTGGAGCCTTGGGAATAAAACATCTTGTTGGGAATCTCTGTAGTGTTTTATTAGAAGATCGTGATTAATGTCAAGAACTTAAGCAATCTTTGAAAAGAAGTCAAAATGTGCCACAAAAATTCACTTGATTGTGCCAGTGGGAATATTTCCTAACATAGTCCCAAACTTCAAAAACGGTATAAAGCATGCAAATAAAGTAAGGGGTGGGTCCATCCATTTCTTCCCAAGTATATTTAATTTATTTCACAGAAAAATGTTGGGAAAGTTGTGGCTCTCATTAGCATGAGAAAGGAGCGCCTAGTGGTATCTATACACTAGGCCGCTCACATGTTGTTTTTCCCAGGACAGGGGTGATATTCCTATTTCTTACTGCTTCAAGTCACCAGTCTGTAACCCAGATTGTAACTTTAAGATGTTATCTCCTGGCTACTCAGATAAATAGCCCATTATGTTTTTATGGTGGGCGGTTCTGAATCCTCATGGGATTAGAAAGTATTGGCTAAAGGTTGTGACTGCCTGCTAGACTATCAAGGGGTCCACAGGATCTTGCCCGTACTATGTCTTTAAGCAAACACCTCTCTCATAACGGTATTCTCACACGGCTTTCTTGGCCATGGACTTCAAAAGCTGATTGCAGGGAGGGCCAAAAAGGCAATAACCCTTAATATAACAGAACCAGCCTAGAGGGGACAGACAGGGCAAAGGCAAGGCGTCTCCAAGGTTGGCATTTGTGTGTTTAGCCACATGGGGGGATTAAGGGCCATCTGTTCTTCAGCCGGCTAACTCATCGTTTTCACACCATGCCAGGATCAAGTACATTTCATGCTTATTGGTATCAGCACAGTAGTGCCTTTCTCAATTGTAATGATACATATTTTAAGTTTATTTATCTTTGATCTATAAAAAATGATATGAGTCATAGGTGAGTGCCTGTGTGTGTGTAGATTTATTTGTTTCTGTAATCTTGAAAGTAGGGCTACCACAATTAAAGCCAAACTCAAGTATATATTTGTACATCTTTTGGATGGTAAGAAACTCATGAAATGCTGTGCATATGGAATTCTTTGTTTTGTTTTGAGTATATTTTGTGACCAGTTTTTTTTTATTTAATTACAGAAATTCTTTAAGATCCATATACCAAAATGTCTTTCTGTTATCTTTCATATAGTTATGTGTGTATTATAAAATCTTTCAAAAAACTCTTCATTTCAGAAAACACATCTTCTCAATTGTGGTCTAAAAATACAAAATAAAAATTTGTTAACCAGGCATGGTGGGTGCATTCATTTAGTCCCTTCTACTCGGTAGGCTAAGGCAGGAGTTTGAGGTTACAGTGAGCTACGATTGTACCACTGTATTCCAACCTAGGTGACATAGCAAAACCCTGTCTCAAAAAAAGAAAGAAAAACAAATTTTTATGTCAATATTTTCATAGATAATTTTTAATGCCAGGTCAGGGATATTAATACAACTTGTTAATATTATTGTGGATATTTGTCTTTATCCACACTACTTGTTAGATGACAAATTACATTAACTAATCCAAGGCTTGTGTGTGTGTGTGTGTGTGTGTGTGTGTGTGTATGTGTATATAAATACTATATATATAAATATTATTTATATATAAATTCATATATATATACTATATCATTAATCTATTATATTCATATTGATCATTTCATAAGGTATAATTACTATATCTTCTAAAACAATTAAAATACTACTTTTTTAACTGAAATAAACCAAATGATTAAAATTGAATTTTTGAACCTAAAAGAATATTAGAGTATGAGAATATTAAAGTAATTGATACATAGTTGAAATTTACTATTGGTGGTTGACAATCTTCCATTATGTCAATATCTTTAACATAATCTAGTTAAGGCTATCAGATTCTCCATCAATTTCAGTACAAATAATGAAAACAAAGAAATCAAGTTCATGTTCAGGTATAGGTAGGTAACTTTCAGTGCATCAGGTAAGTAAACTCAGTCATACTGAATGCTATTTACCACATAAGCATTCCATTCAAATCCAAGCACTAGAAAGGACTATCTACTGCTGTGACAACCAATTACCATTTTGATTCTGAAAAGAAACAGTTTCTATCTCATCAAAAAATTATGTTTTCAATCAGTAAAACCATAACAGATATATTCTAAGATCAAAACATGTTTGTTTATTAATAATAGTTTGCTTAGTGGAGATGCTAAAATCTGAACCATACTTTGAAAACTTTCCCTATACAATAGCTTCCTAACTCAGCAATCTTCATAATTTTTTGCTAGCATAATCATAATAGAATTTGAAAAATTGCATGCCTTCTTTTATATTTTAAGGGATATCTAATATTTATAAGTTCATATTTTTAAAAAGATATACTTTTAAGCATATTGTGTTTTTAAAAATTCCCTTAAAATATTGGACCTCTGGATTCAGTTTATGAAAAATGTCCATCATACAACTGAATAGACAATATCAATCTTGTCACACCAATCAACTAAATTAGACTTACTTTTTTGTTAGAAAAAAAAATCTTATTCCATTTTTCATTCAAATACTGTGAATGTGAAATCCAGTATAAATAGATTGATGATGGATGGATGGATAGATGAGTGGATAAGATAGGTAGGTACATTCATACATAGAGGTGTACAGCCTTTCTGTGGGTTTGTACTTTGATAATAAGATGTTGTCTTTCTCAGTGTTTCTTATTAAAACTTACTTTGCTTTGTCACAGGATAAAACCCTCAGAAATAATGTGTTCTCTTAATTACTCTTCTTCATGCACTGTAGACACTATCCTCATGAGGTCATTCATTATTTTTCTAAAAATAAAACGTCCCTTTTTTTTCATATTTGTGAAATTCCCTGAGCTGTCTGTTCTATCTGGTCAAGTATCACTCATCATTTTATGCCATACTCAAGTTACCTGGTCATTGAAGTATTTCCTCAACAGGTAAACTGATTTACTTCAACGGTGTTCCAACAGGTTATTATAAATAATTTACATATATTCTTTTTTTTGTTTGTTTTTTTGAGTTGGAGTCTCACTCTGTCGCCCAGACTGGAGTGCAGTGGCTGCTCCCGGCCACTGAAGCCTCGACCGGCTGGGCTCCAGCGATCCTTCCGCCTCAGCCTTCCGAGTAGCCGGAATCACGGGCGCACGCAACCACGCCCGGCTAATTTTTTGATTTTATTGTAGAGATGAGGTCTCGCCTGCCCAGGCGGGTCTCGAACCCACGGGCTCAGGCAATCCACTCACCTCAGCCTCCCAAAGGCGCGGGGTTACAGGCTGAGCCACCAAGCCCGGCTATATTCTTATAGTTGAATAAATGTCTGTCTTAATAGACTATGGATGCTTCTCATATGTTAAAGGCTCAATAAATGTTTTTAAATGAAACAAATGAATCAATGAGGGATTCAATAATTAAGAACTAGTTCCACTGAGAAATGTCTAAAATAATGCTTCATAAGGTCAATAGCCATGTATAAGTTCATGGTCCAGAGGAGATGATTTAAAGAAATGTCTGAAATATGCTTTACTAATTTCTGTTCATACAAAATGTACAAGTTATTAACCTTCTTTGTTCCTGAAGAGATTGATTCATAGGCAGCATTTTAAGAATGATTGTAAAAAGCAGTGTCTGGAAAGACCACACATGAACATGATCTTTAAAAACATTAGATCTGTGCATGGCTCCCTGGTGGCAAAGGCCCTTAGCTGGAAAAGGGGCAATTTTTTTTTTTAAACAGACAAATTTTAAAAAAGCATTTTAATGAAGAAAATTTAACATTTGTTTTGTAGCCACTTAAAAATCTTTCATTATTCTTATTTGACACATCTAATGAATAGCAAATAAAATGTTTAAGTAGAGACTAATTCTTAAAATATATAGAGAATTTTAACCCATTGTTCACCCTTTCAGGTTGCCAAGTCAAGCAGTTTAGTCAGACCCTTTTTAGTAAAACATGGTCAAATTGAATGTGACCTACAAATTCGATTATTTAATATGATGCAGATAAAGATAGCAGAGTAAATAGTAAGAATCAGAAGCCTCCACATAGCATCCTTCAAATAATTTGTAGTAAATGATAACATTGCGTTTTAGGAGTCATGTGATATTTATCTATTATCTTATAGATGTATTCTAAGAAAATAAAGGAAAAAGGTATACAGTCTTAGAGTTTTGAGAAATCATGAATTCTCCCAAATCTGAGCATTGTTTAGACCTTAGGAATTATTCAATAAGTGACCTTTGAAAGATTTTATTACTTTTTCCTCAACTAAGTGCCTCTTTACATCACATGAACACATTTATAAATGACATTCTGTTATGAGCAAATGTGTATAAAAATATCACTAAAGCCATTTCTGAAAAATTTAGTCAGATCAGATTATGTTCAACTAGTATTTTTCTACAACTTTTTTTTTTTTTAAATAGAAAATGTCAAAGAAAACAAGTTTTAAAGAATTCATGGAAGTTACAGGTAGGGAGTTTGAACTACAAAAAATAATTAGCATCTGCATTTTGTGAACGGAATGAATGCATATTGCTCAATCTTTTACAAAGTCACCTTGTTTTTTACTCATATTTATGGTCTTCAGTATTGAGAATGAATTTTCCACACTGGGCAAGTTGGAGTTGAATTTATCTATCTTTATTATTTCTCCATATTCATTCTTTGTAGTAAAAGTTTCAGTGGTAGAATGTGTAGTTTGAAGCAATCTGGTTCAAGGCAAGGTTCTTGCTTCTCTAATAAGCCACGTCCCCAGGAGTGGCATGTGACACGTTGTCACCATCATTAACAAAATGGCTTTTAGACAAAAAGAAAAACCTTTATACCTAAAAATAAAATCTTATAACACACTGTGAAAATTATTTGTCCTGGCATTGGGTTTTATTATGCTTTGTGTTATGCATGAGGGACAAAGAAGATCACGCTCAAGAATGAAAAAGAAAACACTTAAGGGAGTCTGGGCAGTTTTAACTGCGTAAGTGAAATACAACCCCAAACAGGATGTCTCTCTTCCCTTTGAACTTGAGGCATCCTATGGACCCTAAGCTACCGAATCCTCTGATTAGTTATGTGGTGCCAGACATTCAGTGGCACTTAATGAAGATAAGTTTCTACCTTGTGCTTTTAAAGGTAATAGTGAATGAATCCTACCCGACCAAATTGAGTGTTTTATCAATGTCACTGTAAAGTTAGAGGAAATATATTCTTCTTGGACCTTAAAATAAAGCAATTTGTCCTTTTCTACTTTTTTAACCACTGAATTCCAATATACCTTCAAATCAGTAGGTAGAAATATTTCCACATTTTTGTTTCAAGAATAAACAAAAAATATTTGTCCACTTATTAGAAACATCAATAAGAATCTAATGGAAAATAAAATTTAAATTTAAACATCAACTGATTTTACCTCAGTAAATACTTTTTCTTTCATTAATAACACTTAGAATTTGCTACACATGAAGAAACGTGTCTTGATTTTTCTTTCCCTTTTGCATCAATACAAATTATATCTGTCTCCTTTTGAAGTTATCCTGATTATCCAAATAAACTGATGTTTTCTTTATGTTTGTATAGTCAAGGAATACAGAATCCATACCTAGAAGACTTCCACTTACCCCTTTTGAAAATACATTCATTTTGAAGGTGGCTTTTTGAATAGGGTGGTGTTTTTGATTTGGTTCTCAGCCTGCTTGTTGTTGGCGTATAGAAATGCAAGTGAATTTTGCATACTGATTTTGTATCCTGAGACCACTGAAGCTGTTTATCAGTGCTAGCCATTTTTAGGTGGAATCTTTTAGTTTTTCTAGGTATAGGATCATATCATCTGTGAAGAGAGATGATTTAACTTCATTTCCTATTTGGACACCTATAATTTCTTTCTTCTGCCTGATTTCTCTGGCTAGGATTTGCATTACTGTGTTAAATAAGAGTGGTGAGAGTGGGCATCTTTGTCTTATTTTGGTTCTTAGAGGAAATGCTTGCAACTTCTGTCGATTAAGTATGATGCTAGCTGCAGGTTTGTCATTGATGGCTCTTATTGCTTTGAAGAATGATCCTTCTATGCCTAAATGTTTGAGAATTTTTATCAAGAAGGGATGTTGGGTCTTATCAAACACTTTTTCTGCATCCATTGAGATAATCATACAGTTCTTGGTTTTACATCTACTTATGTGGTAAATTACATTTATTGATTTGTGAATATTGAACCAGTCTTGCATCTTTCACCTCTTTTGTTAGATGTATTCCAAGTTATTTTTTAAGTGGCTAAGCATAATTAAATAATACCCATTGTTACTAAGCTTGCATTTGAAGTCCCTAAACAGGAAACTCTTGGAAATTGGGTAGAAGAAGCTTAAGCGTCATATTAAAAGCAAACTCCAACTGTCTCACTTCAGAAGAGAAAAGAAGGTCAAAAAGAAATACATCCAATGCTGAGGGGAATGTGCTGTTCTATTGTTTTTGATTTTTAAAATTTAAGAACTGATTGTGTCTTACCCCAAATTTTCTTTTTTCATAAAAAGATAACACTCATATTCAGAGCAGGTGTACTAATAAAAATTTAGTGTCTCACTTCATGTGTTGATCTCTAAGGACTTAGTGACTTACTCTTGTAATCATGCCTGTCCCTTTCATCAGTAAATATTAGAATCTTTCCATAGTATCAATTCCAAGCATCCTCCCCTCTAGTTATTACCTCTTATATTTTCTTTCTTTTCTATTTTTTTTTTTTGAGTTGGAGTCTCACTCTGTTGCCCAGACTGGAGTGCAGTGGCACGCTCCCAGCCACCACAGCCTCGACCTGCTGGGCTCCGGAAATCCTTCCACTTCAGCCTTCCAAGTAGCTGGAACTACAGGCGCACACTACCACACCTGGTTAATTTTTTGATTTATTGTAGAGATGAGGTCTCACCAAGTTGCCCAGGTGGGTCTCGAACCCACGGGCTCAGGTAATTCACTCATCTCAGTCTGCCAATGCACGGGATTAAAGGCTGAGCCACCGAGCCTGGCTATATTTTCAATTTACTTTCTCACCTGCCACAACTGCAATAATTCTGGGTTCTGCAATCCATTTATCTTACCAACTTTTCATTTCTCTTATTCTCCTCATTTTCTCACTTTTCTTTTTTAAGCAGTATAAAATTCTTGGTACATTAGATAATCACCTTCTTGCCTTTCACTATAACTCAATCCTGGTTAGGTCCAACTCTCTGTCAGGTGGGTTCTGGACCCTATGGCTGAATGGGGCTGTTGAAGATGACACAATTATTTGACATTATTATTCTGACTGGTCTAACTTTAAAGTGATGTCCATGAAATTTCCACAGGCCCTTAAAACTTGTTCCAAACCATTTTCCCCTAGTATATTCCCCCTTCTCTTTCCCAGATAATCCTATTATATCTTCTCCCTCATTTTCAAACCTTGAAAATACTAGATCACTAATAGCATCATGTAAACATACTGCTATTTCACTAACATTATTTCTTTTAGATTGGAAAATATAGTTTATTTACAAAGTAGATTAGAGAAAGAGAGAAAATATTCCCTTCCCCAAGGTAGAGGAGGGGGCCAAAGCTTAGGGTCACATGACTTGGTCATAGTTCAAAAAGCCACGTGGTAGACTAGAGCTTAACCCAAAGGATGGCCCACTAACATTATTTTTTAAAGTACTTGTTCAACCTTTCTCCTCCTTCCACCTACTGTACCATTTATCTGCTCCTTCTCAGAGCAAATTTCCTCAAAAGAGGAGTAATCTATATGTGCAGTCTACAAGTCTTCTAATTCTCTCCTCTAATTAGACTTTAAGTTCACTAAACCTCAATGGTCAAGGTCACTAGTGGCCTCTGTGCTACTGAGTCTTATGACCAATTCTTATCTTACTTGACCCATCATTCAATAGAACTGATGATGTGCTCTTCTTTGAAACGCTTGATTCAGCTGGGTTCTAGGACACCATACTCTGCTAGTGAAAATCAGTCAGGCTTTATCTGGCTCCTCATGGCTCCTTGCCATCATATTGGAATGTCCCAAGGCACAGTCTTTAGATGTGTTCTTCATCCACACTTGTTCTTTAGGCAATCCCATCTGGGCTTATGGTTTTAAATACCACCCCATATGCTGATTACATGTACATTTATATTGATGCTATCTTCTATCTTGAAATCAAAGTGCAAATATCCAGTTGCCTTCTTGACAGTTCTACTTGGATGTCTAAGAAACATTTTACATCTAATGGGAACAAAGCTAAATTCCTGGCTATCAGTTTAAACCTGCTTCCACATCTTTTCCAGTTTCAGTTAACAGCAATTCCTTCTTTTTTGGTTCCCAGACTCAAAACCCTGAAGTCATCCTTCACTTCATTCCTGCTCCCTCCCCCTCATTCTCTCTCACTTCAAGTCCAATATGTCAGGAAATCTAGCACACTTACCTTTAAAGTAAATCAGAATACAACTTCTTACCACTTCTATTAACCTTTTTTCTTGATCATTCTATCTCATCCTTGCCTCCCTCTTCCTTGAGCACTCTGGGCTTGGTCTTTCATCAGAACTTTTGCCTTTGCTGCTCCCCCTACCTAGAACACACTTCCCTAGGATGGTTTTACATGTTGCTTCCCCGACCCCTTCAGCTCTTCAGACAAATGTCACTTATGAGTGAGGTCTTTTTTTTTTTTTTGAGTCGGAGTCTCATTTTGTTGCCCAGGCTGGAGTGCAATGGCATACTAGCAGCTACCTGACCTGCTGGACTTGGGTGATCCTTCCCTGTAGTTGGAACTACAGGCACATATCACCATGCCCTGCTAGTTTTTCGATTTACTGTAGAGACGAGGTCTCACCAAGTTGTTCAGGCTGGCCTCAAATCCCTGGACTCAGACAATCCTCTTGTCTCCACCTCCCAACTTGCTGGGATTACAGATGTGAGCAATCGTGCCTGGCTCTAGTGGGGTCATTTCTGATCATCCTTTTTAAAAATTACAAACCTAATTTCTCACAGCATAACCTGACCATTTCCCTGATTTAATTTTATTAATATCATATCAACTCTTAATGTACTTTATGTTTACTTATTTATGTTGTTTAGACTTCAATCATGAGACAATGTTCTTATAAGAAATTTCAGTAATGTTGCACATGTTGTGTTTCTGCAGTGTCCAGTATGGTAGCTGCTAGCTAAAATGGCTATTGAGCACATGAAATATATAGTTCAATCAATGTAAGTTTAATTTAAATAACCACATTTGGCCAGAGGTCCCATTTAAGACAGCATGGTTTAAATATAAGTTGCATGAGAATAGGGAGTTTTGACTTGTTCTGACTGATGTAACTTTAGCACCTACAATGCCACCAGGCATGTAGCTAGTGCCCAATGTAGGTCTGTGAATTGAACGAGTCATTTTCTGTTCTTTCTGGTTTTATCTCCCTGGTTGAACATTGGCCCAGGTCATGGAATTTGGTTGATGAAGGGAACAAAGGTTTCATTTTAGGTCCCATTCACCCTGTAGCCCTTCATGAGAAGCACAAACTATAGGTTTTGACCTGAGAAGGTGACTTGGTTTTGCAGATAACCATCCAGTTGTTTAGAGCTTGCAGCTGTCTCTCCTTTCTGACACCACTAATGCCATCAGTATGAAAAAAAAAGGCCAAGGTACAGAGAGAGCCCAATATGAAGGTGTTTGCCTATCTGCCCGCTGCCACTGCCATAACGACAAAAGAACTCAGGGTTCCATTTTCTTTTTTTTTTTTTTCAGTTCCTTTACTTATATGGGGCCCTGTGTAAGTTCTCAACACTCAACTTCACAGAAAAGGTCAAATATAAGAAGCAACAAGTAACATTCTGGGAGAAGAGATAGAAGGAAAAAAACAGGTCTGACATAAACTTAAGTACTTAAGTTCCTCAAACTCAATGGCAATTATCCTGAGAGTATGAATCTCATCTCACTATCAAGAAAGACATTTTATCAATCTAACATTGGGAAGATGTAACAACATGGTATGTCTGGGAATATATATATATATATATATATATATATATATATATTCCTTCCTGAGCCTTCTAAATATATTTATTTTTAGGCCATCATTCTCCTTTTTCCAAATTGTATTGCTTTTTAAATTATCTTTTAATAAACCATAATGAGAAAACAGGTACATAGGAATCCAAATTGACCTCTTTCCACCTTGGCAGTCCTTATAGTGGAAAGATTTATGCTCTCCATATACAATACAACTTTCCAGGAGAAAAGGAAAAATAGTGGAAATAGCAGAGAGGGAGAAAGACTACCTCTCCTTGTTTTCAAGGTCAATTTCTAATATAGACAGAAAATATATTCCATCAGCTCTGAAGCCAGATTACCTGTGACTCCCAGCTCTAGCTCTTTCATAAATGTGAACATTTTGCATCATTTTTATGCATAATTTTCTCATCTATAAAATGAGTATCATAGTAGCATTGCTTATCTTATAGTATTGTTATAAAGATTATATAGCAAATGCAATGTACTTATTACAGATTATAAAAACTGATTAAATATTTGCAGCTCTTGCTATTCTGGATAGAGAACTTTAAGCCATCATATAAGCTGGTCCAACTACTTCATTTTCTGGTTGTGGAATGGAGACATCAATTATTTAAATAGATACTTGATGTCTGAATGGGGACTGTAATGCAGGTCTCCTACTTTGTGTTTCTTCCAGTACAAACCCCCTAAAGCTTACCATTCCCCCTTACTTTTCTATTCTTTTCTTGATTGTTACATGGGAGTAAGAGAAGTAATCAGAGCTAGGATAATTAGAAGTGGAAATTATAGCTTTGGTTGCAAGTAAGAAATTATTTTGTTCTTGAAGATTTTTCCTCACCTACATGGAAGTCATCAAATAGATCAACTGGAAGCCACTCTACCCACTCCCAGAGGGAATAAATGCATTCATCCAAAGACCTGCCAGACCATTTGACACCAGTGTCTCAGTTCCATGTGGAAGGTGGTTCTAGGGCTGCCCCTGAATAGATAGAGGTGGCTGGCATAGGGGTTTTGGTTTCCCGGCGATAAAATTTCCAATTGTTTGGTCATCTATGCTATTTGGGGTCAAGAGTTGATTGCAACTGGTTTTTCTCTTACTGGATCGCCACCTTTGGAGGCAGTCACACCAAACAAAGATCGAGGGCTCCAGACACCATGGAAAGAAATAGAAGCCAGACTCATCAACATCCTTGGGCTAACATTACTTTGGTCTGGTACTTACTAGCTATTAAGTCTGGTACTCGATGATTTACTCTTCAAGTGCCTGCAGTGGTGTCTTCCTAATTGCTGATCTCATTTGCACCCTAGTGCCAAATAGTCCCCCAGAGACTACTGAGTAAAACAACAGGAAAAGTTCCAATAACCATCACAATCCTTAATAAAATACAGTTCTTAAAGCAGATGACCTTTCTGGAACCATCCCAAGTAGTCTGACACTCCTGTTTTCTTTAGGCACCCCATATGCCTGTCAGTTACTGAAATTAGCTGCATTTCATAAATGATTCCCTCTGCTGGCTACTTAGGCAATACATTGATTCTAGGGATTCAGCTTATTTTGATGATTACCCTAAAGCAGGAAGGAAATATTGTGCATAAGGACAGTGCTGTGGGGAGAAATCTTTGACTAAAAATAACAACATCTGAGAAAACTGTTTATAGTAGATCCAGAAAACTGCAAACAAATGAACAGAGCTGGCAACTCACTTTGAATCTGAGATAAGTGATTCTAAATGAGACAGCTGGATTTTATATAGTGCACAAATATGTGCTATGAAACCCAGATCAGAGAGACTTGCCAAAATATCCTACACTGTTAGAGTTCAGTAAGGGTTGGCCAAAGAGATGAAATCCTGAGTGCACTGCCTTGGCGTAATTGTCTGGTCTCTCTGGGCTTACTTTGTCTTTGCATCAGTAGCTCCACCTATCCTTTTATCTTTATATTTTCTATCTTTATTTAAGATTTATATCATGGTACTATCAAAGATAAATTTCTATGTTATAGTTCAAAAGTAAATATTTCATAAGTTGTACTGTAGAGAATTTTCTTACTCTACAGTCTAAAAGTCAGTGTTTGAACAGGTAATCAGTCACAATGGATGTTGTATAATCCCAATCACCAATAGAAATGCTCCCTCTGTTCAATCTTTGTGTTTATATAGACACACATGGAGGGTTTTTTTTTCTATGCATGAAACTTTTTGAAATGTTTATGGAAATGCTTCCTAAATGAAGAAGCTTGCTCTATGTCCTAAATATCATTAGCCTGTACTATGTGTATGTGCTTGGCTAGCTGGACTGATTTGCTATTACTGGAGGCTGGCCGAGTCATTCCATGGAAAGACTTCCAAAACTCTCCAAGAAAAAAAAAAATCTCCAAAATTCTACAATTTATGCATTGTAGATTTTTGTTAACAGTTGCTTATTATTATAGCTTTCATTTGTAAGTTAGTTTGAAACATTTAAAAGTCAGATAGCTATATGCTGTCATTAAGACAGATCGGGAACTGTTAATCTTCAATATATAAGAGAGATACTCTATGCATGCATTAAACATATTACAATCCAGAGCACTTTGAGGCACAAGAAAACACTAAGACTGTCTAACATTGATCAACATTCATTGAGTGCCTGCTACATGTCAGTCTTTAGATTGAGATGTTTTCAATGGGCTGTCATATTTAATCTTCTCAAACCTAGGAAATAAGCAGTTCATTTGCATATGAGAAAATTAAGGCCCTCTTATAGGGAAACTAAATTGCCCAAGGTTATTCAATTAGAAAAATGGCAGAGTCAAGTTTGGTGCTAGAAAGTTACAAAGTTACACTGCAGAATCTGCTTTTTTGAACCAGTGCCTAATACTGCCTGGTAGGTTGGCTATTGTTTATTTTTCTTTCTTTCTTTTTTCTTCATAACAACAAACACTGCCAAACATGGATGCTTATTATGAAACTATCTTGAATATACACCCATGCACAAAACATTTCAAGTAAAAGAAAAAAATAAATAGATTGACTTTATAGAACTTACTTACATTTTAAATAGACTATTTGATTTGATAATACAATAATTCAATAAATGAAAGTTGATAAATATCTTTGGAGTCCAAACAATGACTGAGGTGATGTTTTAGCTACTGAGGACACATGATAGTTAACAATACACAGTAGCCTCAAATAGCATAGTATTAGCAAAGAGGGATCAGGGAAAATAATGGAGGGTGGGTCATCACTTCTGGCCAGGAAAAGGGATCTGAGAAGGCAGTATTTGAGATGAGAAAATAGCCACATTAACAATGAAGGAAAGAGAGCTCCAGACAGAAGGATCATCCAGAACAAAGACCCCGATGTGAGCTTGGTCTGTTGGAGAGATGGAAAGATTTTCCAGGCGGCAGAGCAGCGAAGAAAGAAAGAACAGAGGAGGGCAGGATGGGGTGGAGATTAGAAACAGGTCATATGTGGTAAGAAGGGCATATTGTGTGTTGCTGCAGAAAAAGAATATGAAGCAGAGGGCTGATCTGCCACAGACGGTCAATATTTTGGTAAAATAATTGCTGAAATAGGTAGTTTTCCTGCGTACAGACAAATCTTACCAAGACAGAGAAAAGAATAAAACAGTACAGAATGAAGACTTCATCTATAGACTTCATCTATAGACTGTATTATTATATATGACTGAACATTAGGTTGAACATTACAGAAATATACAGTAATCAATGTAGAGATTTTAAAAATTCACATTCACAACCCTAAACACTTCTGTTTCACTTCTGTTTTTAACATAAATATCTAACTTACACACGTGACTCATTTAGATAGAAAAATCCCGTGCATTAAAAATCTGAAGAGACAATAGTAAGATAGAAATAAAAGTCATAATCTGGTTAGATCCACATAATTTCTCATGAAACAATCTGACATTAAGATCTGGGGCTAGTGTGAAGGGAAGAGACAGGAGGAAGACACTTCTTTAAAAGAAGTCTTGCATTTTAAAAATGACTTGGAAGAAAATTATACATCTCTATTATGTCACTTTTAATATTGCTCATCGAAAATACAAGAGAAAGTTCATTCTACAGAGCTCTTTCTTTCAAGGGGTAGAAAGGAAGCATTTATGCCTTCCCTATCAAGTAAAAATGAAGTTATTTGGGCCAAATAAGAAAGGAGAAGTTCAGAAAACTTACTCTTAGTCTGTAACTACATGGGGGTAATGTTGGATAGAGAAAGACTAAATATCTATCACCCTCAGAAATCATAAGAGCTGGTGGTATGAAAGTCTTTGCAATTTCTGATGACTTTTCTATGGCAATGAGTCTCTGTCTGTGTCACATGAGATCAGCCTAGTGGTTCAGCTGGAAAAGGACTAGAAAGGGGGAGAGATATGTGGATCTCTAGCCACTGCCTATAGAAAAGCAACAAGCCGGGCTCGGTGGCTCAGCCTGTAATCCCGCGCCTTTGGGAGGCTGAGGTGAGTGAATTGCCTGAGCCCGCGGGTTCGAGACCCGCCTGGGTAGCGAGACCTCATCTCTACAATAAATCAAAAAAATCAGCTGGGCGTGGTGGCGCATGCCTGTAATTCCGGCTACTCGGAAGGCTGAGGTGGAAGGATCGTCGGAGCCCAGCAGGCCGAGGCTGCGGTGGCCGGGAGCGGCCACTGCACTCTAGTCTGGGCGACAGAGTGAGACTCCAACTCAAAAAAAAAAAAAAAAAAAAAGAAAAGCAACAAAAATAATTAACCCATTCAGATGTTTTAAGATTTTTTAAATATTTAAATGTTAAATTTTTAAAAGTAGTTAAATACTTTAGTATTAATATTCATGTAAGATTGCAAAAGTATTTTGACACTTGAATTTGGACCCTAGTTTATGTGTATGAAAATAATAGTATCCCCAAAATTAATGGGTATAATATCATTGATACCTTATTATATGCAGAGTGTAAACTTTGCAATTCATTTTTAAAGTCTATTATCTCAAGTGATTCCCATAATAGCGTTATGTTTTGCTTAAGCAGGCATAATTTGTATTATTTCTGTTTGAAAAACAATAACATCAAGACACAGAAAAGGGTTAGTTGGTAGCCAGTTAGACCCGAACTGCAGATCAATCAACTCCAAACCCTGTATCTTTTTTTTTTCTTTCCCTTTTTGATCACTAATCAAGTAGTTCTCAAGTGTAGTCCCTAGACCAGGAGTATCAGTGTCATCTGGGAACTTGTTGGAAATGTAAACTGCAGATCCCACTCCAGACCTCCTAAATCAGAAATTCTGGGAATGGGACCCAGCACACCTAATAATCCCTCCCCCCTCAGATGTGGTAGTGCCTGCTAGTTGGAAAACACTGTAGTAGTCTATAGCAACTCTCCAGCCCATAGAATTAGTAAGAGGAGAAATTTCTATAAAGTTTATCCCCCATGATTTCCTTGACTATTCATCAGAAACACAACATGCTAGAACAAAATTCTTGGTCACAGGTTGGCCCATGTTCTTATACTTCTGGTACCAATCCATGAAATTTCTTAATAAATTATCTGATTCTCTTTTGTATTGATTTGATTTGTAAAATGAATCAGAAACCAATTATTTTACTGATAGTGATCATCATAATATCATAATAAAGGGTCAGAGCCTATGGCCACGATGATTTCAGGCCAAGAAAGAACAATTTTTCTCCAAGTTAATAGCAAACTAATGGTAAGAGCATTTGCTATTTAAAAATTTTTTCCCTGATAATGTTTTTTGTTTGTTTTGTTCTTTTAATTTTTGCTTTTTCAGGATTCTATGCAATCATTGAAAGTCTGGGGAGAAAAATGACAAAATGAATATCTAAGCTATAATTTTAGTATGGCCTTTTGCTAGGGATTTAAATATCTCCAAGAGTAAAATATCACATTTCATCAAATTGAAGATGTCATCAATTGTGGCACAAATAACTGTGACCATTATATTATATACAGTAAAGAGAGGGGGAGAGATTAGTTGTGTGGGTGTGTGCATGTATATATGAGAGACAGGGCTACACACTGAGGTTTGAGGAACCGTTAAGAAAAATAGAAAGCATTCTTTCTTCCTTTTGTGATTTCCCTTCATGCTATTAACTGCTACATATGAAAAAGAAACAGAAGCCTAAACCAGCTAAATACATCATTATAAGGCAATTTCAACACACATGCAGAGAGAGACTTGTGAAATAATATTCATGTCAATGTTGTTTATAACAGTGATTGTAATCCTGAATCTTCCCCCTAGGTTCTCTTGTAGCAATATTACAATTTCAGGCTCTACATTTTAGTCTTTATTTTGAGTTGTTTTTGTATGTGATATGAATGAGGGTCTAACTTCATTCTTCTGCACACGGATATCTAGTTTTTCAAGAGCCATTTATTGAGGAGATTGTGTGTTCTTGTCATCTTTGTCAAAAATCAAGTGACCACAGGACTTATTTTTGACCCCTCCATCCTATTTCATGGATTTATGCGTCTGTTTTGATGCCAGTATCATGCTGTTTTGATTACTATAGTTTGTAGTAGATATTTAAATTGGATATTGTGATGCCTTCAGTTTTGTGCTTTTTGTTCAAGATAGCTTTGGCTACTCAGGGTTTTTCTTCTGTGTTTCCACACAAATTTTAGGAATCTTTTTGTATTTCTGTGAAAAATGTCATTTGAAATTTAATAGGGAATTCATTTACTCTGAAGATTGCTTTGGGTGGTATGGATATTTTATTTTATTTTAATTTTAGAGTTGGAGTCCCACTCTGTCACCCAGACTGGAGTGCAGTGGCCGCTCCCGGCCACCGCAGCCTCGACCTGCTGGGCTCCAGAGGTCCTTCCGCCTCAGCCTTCCAAATAGCTGGAACTACAGGCACACGTTACCATGCCCAGCTAATTTTTTTGATTTATTGTAGACATGCGGTCTCGCCAAGTTGCCCAGGCGGGTCTCGAACTCACGGGCTCGACCTCCCAAAGCGTGGGATTACAGTCTGAGCCACCAAGCCCGGCCAGTATGGACATTTTAAAGGCTAATATCATGGCAGCTGGATGTGAGAATACTTTGATGAATCAATACTGCATGATATTGTCCCAGTGTTCACCCCAATCTAAATGAACTGAAGCACTTCAATTTTAAGGTCGACCCCTTCATGAAATGGTGTCTGATAGGTGTTATCCTTTTGTGGCCTGAAATTCTACTATGGGAAGATGAGGTATTGATTCTTTAATTACAAGTAAATAATAAAAGGTACAACTGCCAAACAAAACTACTACATAAACTGAAATACCTTACTTTTAAAAAGTATAATCAGGTAATAAATAAAACACTTATGTAAATGTGATCAGGTTCTTTCTTGATTTTGGTAATGTGGAGAAAATTAGAGATTTAGAATAGCCATGGACATTTTATGGTAGACACAGAGTCATTAGTGAAAAATGAACAAGAAATATGAGAAGTAAACTTCACCAAATTGTACTTAGTTCTAACTTAGTTATATATACAGGCACACATACTATATAAGTATATATATATATATCTCTCTCTATATAGACATATATATCTATATAGAGTATATAGATATATAGAGAGACATATATAGATATATTTATATACCATGAATGAAGTTAATATGTACATTATTAGCAGTTGACATAGAAATATGACCTCATGTGTTTAATAGCTTGCTTCTTGGCACTTATTGCTGACTAGATGGGTCTATAGCTTATTGTTAATTGGATTAGTGAACAACTTTTAGAGTGCACAACCCCAACCCCGACCCTAACCCTAACCCTAAAGCAGTGTTTTCTTTGGCACATTGACTGACCAGCAAGGAATCTTTGTAATTCCCCAAGAATAACTCATAGCTAAGTATAAATCATTTACACAATTACTTTCTCCTAAACAATTCTTTCTCCTTGTTATACAGAAATATTCAGGGGAGGGAGGATGGTGAAGGAGGGGAAGGAATTAAAGGATTACTAAAGGAAATAAAACTTTGTATCAAAAGTAAAATGTTAATTCAAGTCTTAAGTATGTTAGTTGATTTTCTCATCAACTATCAGCTATTCTTTACTTGTTAAAATAACATGTGTATTTGTTGAAGGAAATGATTTCTATCCCAAGGTCTATAAAGTGTTTATCAAAGGAATGTATTTTATATGTTTATAAAGAAACAATATTCAAAAAATCAAACATGGCTATCTTTTCACAATGACTTTTGCATTATTCCAAAGAAATGATAAAAGCAATTTGCACATATGAATTCATTGCCTGATACCAATGAAAGTCGAGAATGTTTATGTGTTGAAGACGAAAAAAATATATTTTGTGGTAAAATGAATTTGAACTAAATAACCTTTAAAAAATGTTAACAACCCTGAAAAGCCAGGGGGTGCTGCAATATGGCAAATCAATTTTACTGTTTGAACATGGTACTTAGCTGTCATGACAACCTTCTTAAAACTGTATCTGAATCAGAGTTATTTAGAAAGATAAACTGACAACTGCAAGGTAAAGTTTGATGTTGTATTTAGGCCAGGTTACAAAGCTATTTAGTCTTTCAGGTTAGGATTTAACTTGGTCCTTAACAGAAAAAAAATTAGCATGATTCTAAATAAGGAACTCAGATCATTTTTTAAAAACTTCAGCACAAATCGATCTTAACAGTTTTATTATAATTTCATAGCAGAGAACACAATATATATTTTTTTAATGAGAGAAGAGAGGAAAAAAAAATCACTAGCTAAGAATCACCTTTAATTTTAAATCACATCAATATTTTGGTTGAGACATTTGTGATAGCACCAGCCTTATATTTATTTTTAAAATCAGATAGCTAATTAGATGCTTAAAACCAAACAAAAACCCTAGGTGTTTTGATTTGATTTCCCTGTTCCTGTTAAAGATTGTAAGCAAAATTATCTTAAGAGATTAATTCAATGGGTTAAAAAAATATAATTATAGCAACTCTGACATGACAGCATCCTCAAAGCCACTCTAATATCATAAAATGTTCTACTTGAAGTAGGAATTAATTTTGTCATAATTTGGTAAACCTTGGGAGAAAAAGTTGGTTTTGTACCTTTTACCTAGTTTTTACTTTAGATTTTAGTCCATTTCTAACTTCATTTTGAGACACCCCCAAAATGGAGGATGACTTCTGACATGGGACAGTGAAAATCCCATATTAATTGCCTGTCATAAACTTTCAGACCAAAGCAACTTAAATGCATCTGCCAGGTGATTTGAAAGCAAAGTGACCCAGTGGTAAACTATTTGGGAATAACAACAGTGCGATCCAGTAATCCCAGCTTCTACTCAGTTAATGTGGCGGCATCTCTAGAAAATATAGCTGGCAAACTCAATCCTACATTAGATGATACATACAGTTGCCCAGATGTGAGATTTTGTTATTTTTTGATTTAATTATCATTAAACTAGTCGGAGTCTACCACAGATTATGTTTGTGGAGCTAAGTGTTTTGGGCACCAATATGGTCTCTGTATTGTGTATCCAATTTCTCTATTCTCATGTATTTTATATATATTTTTTAATTCAATGAAAGAAATATAGTAATGCCTTGGGCAATTTTATCTAACTACCAGTTCAGGATGAGTACTTTGATTTTAATCCCAGTTATTTTAGATGGTAAAATAACTTAGTTTCTTCATCTATGTGATATGTCAACTGTTTTTGATAACCTCAACTACATTGTTTGGATTCTAAGATCCTCTATTCTCATTGTATATTTTTTCCTTATTCAACTGCAAATACTCAACAAAGGGGCAATTATTATGTCACTTAAAACTTATGTCTGTTTGCTTTTCTTAGGAAATCAAGCAAGAGAGCATATGATATCTTGAGTAAAAAAGATATACATGGGAAGAAATAGACACGCAGAGGCTAAGAGAGAGGGGAGAAGAGTTGGAGAAATTATAGACAAAGTTATTCTGGGATATAACGCATTATAAAGCAATGAAGAGTTTCCCCTCAATTGGATAAAGATTCACCTAAATGGATAAAATATATGTAATATCTTATTGCACTGTACTAAAGCTAGAAGTGGTAGAGTCCATGTCTCATACCTGAGACCATAAGAAATCATGCTACTAGTACTCTCTTTTCTACCTTCCAAGATAGCATTTGAGATTTGAACTTGATTTGGAACTTCATTTAGAACAAGCAAGTGAATGAAAAGATTAATACCTTCCAGGTAGTTCTGAGGCATGGACTTGTTACAAATTGCCCTGTTGGCAAGGAGAAAGACCTGAACACAGACATTCCTCTTTCCTTAGGGAGATTTTTGTCTTAATGGCAAGGAACACATTTTCTAGGTTTCCATCTTTGCTCACCAGGAGTTTGGTGTTGTTAAGGTTTATCTTAGTTTGGAGTAGAAACTGCTTTTTTTTTTTTTTTCCTGTATTTAGACTAAAGTATTCACCAATTTTGACCCAAATGAGGTTTATTGGCAGTAAAAGACTGACTTCCATTTGAGTGGAGTTCTGGAAGTTTATAAAAAAGAAAGAATCATAAAGATATTTGTTATGCACAAACATCTCTCTATTCAATTTGACCAAAATCACAAATTATTTGGCTTTGTGTGTCTTTATGGAGTTCCTTGTTTTAACATGTTTTTAATAGAAAACAAGGCACCAAGAATCCTGGGTAAATAATACATGTTAAAAATAGCTGCTACCTAACAATGTTACTGGAACAATTAGAGTGCAGAAAATTTTCTCACATGAGAAGCCAACTAAAAACAAAGGTTGGCATGATATTGTTTCTTTGGTTCCTTTCAAATTAATACAGAATATTTGCTCCAAACTCATCTCTCCCACTTAAAACTATTTGGGTAGGTTTTGTTATTTGCTTTTCAACTCTCCCTAAAATATACAATCATGGGTCCTATTCTTCATATAATTTTACTTTTTTCTTCTTTTCATAAACAGATATACATAGTCCTAACATACTTTTTTTTTTTTTTTTTTTTTTTTTTAGTAAACTCTGTATATGCCTTGTTTTCACACTCAAGAAAGTAAGGAAATTATTTTTTAAAAAGCTTATTTCTAGGCAGATTCCATTAGGTTGTGTTGTTCAAATGCACATGATCCAAAATTCATCTCTTCACTTGGTGTCTAGTTACTAAGGAACACAGCCAAAAGGTTCATCTTTGCAAAACCATAGAAGGCCAGTAGAGATCGTGAGGATTGCCCATAGACAGGTACAGAGCGTCTGAGCAAGGGGAATTACATTTTTATATTTAAACCTGGAAGAGCATGACATTATTGAAATATAAATGTTTTTACCCCCATATGAAATGGAATTAAAAGAGTGACTTCCATTCTTCTTGCAAAAAGTCCAGGAACTTTTCTAGACTTATGACCTCTCACGTCATTCAGTACATTTTAAACAGAAGCCCTATCACGTCTGCCTTTAAATGCAAAACAGGACACCTGAAAAGCATAAAGTTTCTGAAATGTCCTGTCATGTTCACCAAAGCAAACAATTTCACTTTGTTTTTCTCAAAGGTCAGTTTCTACAGGGACATGAATCTGACAAAGCAATAAACGCCATCTGAATCATCTTTGAATGTCACCCAAGTTTACTAGATACATGTAAAAGGTGTTGTCTATTACAAAGTCCTAAAAAGTGTATAACATCATAGTCTTTCATAAAGTCCTGAAAGAGATACTTACATTTTGCTGTTACTTTGTAACCCCCTAGAGGAGGGGTGTGGCCTTCCAATGCATCAAAACCAGCAGACACTAGGACCATGTCTGGATTAAACTCTCTGGCCACAGGCTTCACAATGGTCCTGCAGAATAAAAGGGTAACCAGTCACACATGGGAATGGTGAATACCTATAAAAATTGTTCAGTGGAAAAGATTTGGCACAACCTCAAGAACTTCCCAAGAATAAAGAAAAGGGGGAGGAAGAAAACTATTTGGAGAATCAAAAACTTATCATTTCCTTAATACTCAGTCACTGGTATTTTAGCATCTCAATTCAAACTTTTTTTCTTTCATATTTTTTTCTACAAATTGAAAAAAAAAAAGCTTTGCAGGTACATTCTAAGGCCCATGATATTACACACACACATCTGTGGCTATTTTATCCCATTGCCTATTAAAAAAAAAAGAAAGAAAAAGAAAAAAGACTGCTTCTTCCAAGGGAGTGACTAATGTTTTACAGAGGAAAGTCGAAGCTTTAGTGAAAACCTGGCTTGCTCCAGTTAGTGAGAACTTGGTGTAAATTTGAACTATAAATTTCTTTTGGGAAAAAGTTTACTTTCTCAACCTAAAAAAAAAAATTAAATATTTGTCGTGGTAGGGGGTGACTCTTGCAAAGGAGAAACACGAAATTCCTTTAATAGAATCCAGACTATAATGTTAAGTGAGTCCAAAGTCAGACACACCAGGAATGTGGGCGCCTCCCCCATGACAGCAACCCCTGCTGGCCCCACTTAGACATTTCAACACGTGTTTTACCTCTTCAGCCTTCCCGGCTCCCTCGCCCCTTTCTCACCAGTGCTGGTTTTGAAAGAGAATGACTAATGCAACTGAGCTTTATAAAATCAAAACTTTTTTTAACTGACATAGGCTTCAAGAACAGTATGCCATCATAAAAATTCAAATTTCAAAGACTACTGAAATTTGGAAACTGCAAACTATAGTGAATTTAAAAGCAGGAAGGCCTCTATTATGTATTTGTGAGAAAAAACCAAAATAAATATTAAAATAGCAATCCTTGAATAGTGACATAATTAATTCTTATAACTTTTTTATGTTTGTACATTTTCCAGATTTTCTACAATAATTACATATTAATTCTATATTTTAAAAATTTAATTGCACATCAGAAAAAAGTATCGAAGTTGTGAAATAAAAGTATTTAATTAATACTTAGCTAGACAGAGATATAAATGAATGAAACTTTTTTCAATAACTCTACTACTGTCATAAAAATTTCATCCTTCAAACTTATAAATATGCATGTAAGTGACTTCCATAGTAGTTCTTCCAACAGTTGGAAAACCACATAAATCTGAATTGGTCCATTGGTGAAACTAAGTGACAACCTAATTTTATTTACTATGTATAATTTTATTATGTCTTTCTTCAATAAAATTAAGAATTTCCAATACAGCTACATTATCAAGAGAGATATATTAGATTGTCTTCCAAATAATATCTGTTACATTGTAGTTTACATTAAAAGTGTCACATATAATCAATTCACTATTTTTTTTGGGAGGGTAATACTTGTCTTTATATGATTATTGCACAGTCATTACAAATTTGACATAGGTTTGTCATTTGGGGCAACACAGTATAGAAGTTGTGAGGCTTTGGTATCAGTCCGAACAAGGTGAGGATCAGTGGTCCAGCAAGCAGTGTGAGCTGACTCAAGCTACTTGTTCTCTCTAAGCCCCAGTCTCTATTTCTAAAATGGGGGAATTATTAACAGCTGCTGAGTGGGGTGGCTAAGCAGTAGATGAATGAATTCAAAGAGTGCTTGGCCAAGTTAACCCATGGATATTCTGCTGTCATTATCATCATCCTAGTTCTCGAGAAGGTCCTGAAGCTTTTTCCTGTGGTGCGGACATGTGGAGTATCCACAATTGTCCTTTTGCTCTGCCTTACCTTAGAGTAGAATTCACTAAATAATATAAAATAGCCATGTGCTGTACATTGGCATATTAGATATCACAGGAATAAGTTTTCTCAAAGAATCAAAAGTATTTTATCAAGATACTATTCAGTTTTATAAATCCTATGTGCCCCCAAATCAATAGGTAGATGATTGAACAAGGTTGCTTATGCCATCATATACATCATGGTAATCAGTCTCCTTTCTCCTTTTCCTCTGTCAAAAGGTCATCCATTCCCCTTCTTTTTTCCCTAATGAATCTATACCTGCCTAATTTTTACACATCCTTCAAATGGTAGCTCACTTACTATCTTCTCCAAAAGACTTTTCTCAACACATGGACTTTGAATGTATATGTATTTATTTTTGATGGACAAAGAAACCAGGCAGGTGACAAGTATGGCCAACATAATTTGAGAACATGGAAAAGAGATTGTTTACAGAGTGTAAGTGCATGCAGACAAGCTACAAAATGCAAGGTGGTTTTTCACTCTCTTCTTGGAAAAACTAACTGATGAAAGAAAAGATACCCAAGATACCGAAAGAGCCTAGCAGTTGTGTGCCATCCAGATCAATGATCAGTTTGTTTTCCAACCTTCTTATAGTGAATCTTATAGCAAATCATCAGTCAAAAAGCCCCAGAAAGCCATTCATGTTTTCAGAGCCCCTTTCTCAAATATGATGGACTGCCCCATTTGTTTAAAGAAAGTTTTTAGAATGAAAGGCAACAAAACTATCTTGCAAACCAATACTATACGAGAGGGACCCAAAAAACCCTGAATTTATTTTTTTAAAAAGTAAATTTATATTCTTACATGTTTAACCTTCAGTCACCTTCCAAGTACTCTTTGTTTGATGCAGTACACCTATTGAGACACTTTTTCCACTACTCGACACAGTTTCTGAACTCATCAATTTTGATGCCTTTTAGTACTTCTGCTGTTTTAGTTTCACCTCTGCCACATGGGCAAAACGTTTCCCTTTGAGGACTTTTTTCTTTTTAATTCAGGAAACAAACAAAAAAAAATTCACTGGGATGAGATCAGGTGAATGGAGTGGGGGGGAGCATAGGAGTTATGCCGTTTTGGGTTAAAAACTGCTGAACACTGCACAGCGTAGGCAGGTTGTTCATGTAAATCACCCACCATGAAATGGGTCAAAGCATTGAAAGACTCTCCTTCCAAATATTCACTGAAGCCCACACAGCCTTTCACAATAATGCTAGCTATTGTGAGGGTTCCTAGAGCACTTACCTAGTGGGGGAAGTCTGTAGTACAAGGGGTCTGCCCTCCAAAAAATAATTCTGGGTTGTTTTTTGTTTGTTTGTTGCTCCTCTTCATATTATAAGAAAGTAAACTCAGAAAACCAGAGAAAATGCAGGGAAGAGATTATAATTTCAAATATTAGGATTATCCTTAAAGACATAAGGTAGTGCATCTATAAAATGAGAAGAGGGAGCTACTTAAAAAAGAAACCGCAAACATAAAATATACACTAGGCTACTCAAAAGATAAAGTTGACAAATTATCTCAGAAAGTACAACAAAATCAAGGACCTAGAAAATTGGCAACAATAGATCAGAAACCTAGAGAAGGACCAACGTTGGAGGGCGTCTAAGGGGACTTTTTAAAATTCAGAATTCCATATTCATTCAAACTGGTAATCAAAATTTAAAATAGAATAGTAGAGTTTCAGACTTTCAAAATTTTAAAAAATAAATCTCCCACAAATATTTTAACAGAAAGATATTAGATGATACACTCTACCAAAGTGAAGGCATAAATTAAGAATGATAAAGAGATACAACCCATTCCCACATCAAAACATTTGTATACATTTTCATTTTTTCCAAAATTAAAAAGAAAACCTAACTTTTAAAAAAAGTAACAGAAATGTGCTCTGTCATTGGAAATTTGTCATGGAATGAAGCAGGTTTTCATTCCAAAGTGATTATTTTGTTAATAAAGACATCTTACTCACTTACAGGAAAATAGATCTCTCCACACCACTTATCTCTAAAAATATAGGGTCAACTGGTTTCTATCTGAAGCAAATAGCACATATGTTATGTAGGTCATTCCTGAATTCACAAACAGATGGGTTTTACAATTTTATGCAGGTTTTCAAAATGTCCCATCTTGCAGAACTAATCCTATATATTTGAATTCACTCTAAATATGAGAAAAAGATGGAATTTTTAAAAAATGATACATCACCTGATAGACTCCTTCCACTTAAAAATATCCACGTTTAGTATTAAGTCTGAGTGGTAGCTGTTTGTTGAATGAATTAGTGATGCATGATGAGAAGCTAGAGTTATGTGATACCCTGTAATATATGCTGCGTGTTTTCCATTAAATTGAACTATATGGCAACAGATGCTTATGCATGGTGATATTGGTAAAGTTCACTCATTCATTTCAACAAGTATATATTGCTGATAGGTCTACTATGCTGCGAACACAGTTTTAGCCTAAACATGTGCTCAATTTTGAAATGAATCTTATTTATTTTCCTACTGTTGACATTAACTTATTTCTTGCTCTCCCCTCTGATAAACTGGTGAAACTAAGACTCCACAGATCTTTTTATTTTGGCAATTATTTTAGAAATATCCATAGAAGTGTTTGCACTGTTCTATTTATGCTACTCTGGATTGATTTGTATACAAAAGGTATATGATTTCTGAAAAACAGAAAAATGTATTTAGGGATACTAAAGAGGAAAAGCAATGAATGTAATTTTTCTAAAACAGAACAAATCGTCCAAGGCATTCATTTCAGATTGCATGTAAAAACTGGGTTTTCTGTTCACAGAAAGCAAAGAATGTATATGTGTTTACGTCGCATCTTTCCCAGTATCCCACTGAAAGGAAAGCATAAGAATATACATATGAACTCATGTTTATTCTGCCTAAAGCAAATAGTAATATTATATCAGATAAATAGATACAGAAATAAAATTAGATGGGTGTGTATCTATGGGTTAATATCTAGTTTCAAAAACAATGACACCTTAGTAACAAGGAGCACAGTAGGTATCCAATTTCTGCTTTCAAATATCAATCTCCACTAAAATGCCTCAGGGATCCTTTTAGAAAAGGATCCTTGGAGAAATGTTTGATTCCAAGACTGCATCAGGGAAAACACCAGGTGACTCTGGAACACCTTGTGGTGAGAGAAAGCCTCAGAAAACTCAAAAAAGGACATGTTGATAGGGAAAATGAACCAATGTAAGAGAGCTCCCGATGGCTAAAGCTGAAACAATTTAATGAACAAAATAAATTATGATAGTATTAGATTATAATCCATACAATAAAATTTTGAGTTCTTAATGAGGTAAATAACTGAATAAGAAGGAAAGAAAATAGTTCTTTCTTACCAAAAAAATCAACTAATAAATGTAGAAGAATTCAGGAAAATATAAACTCACCGTTTGATGAAACAGAAATAATTGATGCAGGCAAGATCCATGAATGGAAACTAAAATTAGTGAACAAAAGTTTGAGGGGAAACGTATTTACATAATCTTTAAGTCTCTTCCCCAAAGTATTACAAAGGAAAAATAAAAAGAAACATTCCAATAAAGAAAACTGTAGACATCACCTTAATGAAATAATCAAAGTTAACATCTCCTCTGATATGACATATCAGCATTAATACATGAAGATAGGATGCATTAAAAGCAGAGAAGCCCTATGGCATTGTTGTTAAAAATATATAACTTCAAACCAAATGATGAGAAAACATGAGACAAATCTAAATTGAGGAACAGTTGACAAAATAACTGACCAGTATTCTTCAAAAGTCATGGATGTATTCTTCAAAAGACAGGGAAAATTAAGAAACTGGACAGATTGGAAGAGATCAAGGAGGCATGACATCTAAGTGCAGGGTTCTGGACTGGATTCCGGGACACAAAAAGAATATTAGTGGAAAAACTGCAGTCTTATATTAAATTTGTACATTAGCTAGCAGTATGTACAAGTATTAATTTCTCAATTTTGATCACTGTGTTATAGTTATGTAAGTCTTTAACATTAGGGGATACTGGATGTCAGTCCTTTTTCGACAACTTTTCTGTATTCCTAATATTATGTCAAAAAAAGTTAACAAGTATCAGAACACAAAAAAATAAGTTTTTAGCAACAAAGAAGATTGAGAAAGTTGTCAATAAAAGTATTTTAAACAAATGTTTGTTTGGAAGAGGAAAATAGACTGGGAACATACAAAAAAAAAGGAAACCAAAAAATAAAATTACTGCCCTGAACATGCTCTCATGGGATGATAGAAGGAGTGGGAGACACTCAAACCAATGGAACCCCACTGAGGAAATCAGTATAGTGAAAGAAGAGAGAGGCAGGACTTAAAACACAAAATCAAAGACATATCAGTTGATTAAGAATACCAGACTACATCCCAGGCCCTTAATTCCATTTTCTCTATGCCAGCCACCATGCAAAACAGTCAGATCGCCTCATTCTTAAAGAAAATGATGGTGTAGACATAGCTAAGTCTTCTAATGTGGACATTTGTGTCCCAATATTCAGCCCTCCTTATTTTTTTTTATTGAAGGGAATACAGAGACCATGTGCCATCTTCTAGGATGCTAACACTAAAATGGGGTTGGGCGGGCCACATACTCAATACCACACCAGCAAACATAGAGCTCTCAACTGACCCATTTACACAATCACAGAGAAAACTGATACTTGCTACTGCATGGAAAAGCAGGGACTGCCTGGCATGTGAGATAGTTCAGGCAACAGAAATAATCCCAAAGAAATGCAAGAACATATTTTAGACTTAAAACAAAGACATACTGTTATAAAAAAGGACTATCGACCAGGTGTGGTGGCCCATGCCTATAATCCCAGCA
Organism: Carlito syrichta; assembly: GCF_000164805.1. Classification (NCBI taxonomy): domain Eukaryota; kingdom Metazoa; phylum Chordata; class Mammalia; order Primates; family Tarsiidae; genus Carlito; species Carlito syrichta. Next base: position 415,226 of record NW_007245668.1, on the reverse strand, counting down.
CTTTGGGAGGCCGAGGTAAGAGGATTGCCTGAGCCCATGGGTTTGGGACCTAGCCTGGGCAACTTGGCGAGATCTCATCTCTACAATAAATCAAAAAATTAGCCAGCCATGGTGGCGCATGCCTGTAGTTCCAGCTACTTGGAAGGCTGAGGTGGAAGGATTGCCTGAGTCCAGCAGGTCGAGGCTGCGGTGGCTGCGAGCATGCCACTGCACTCCAGCCTGGGTGACGGAGAGAGACTCCACTCAAAAACCAAAAATAGCGATCAAAGAACAAGGCAAATACTTAATGATGCAAACTAAAATTGCATAACTTAAAAAGTTAATAGAACATCTGAAAAAGTAAAATCAAAGCAATCCCTCAGAAGAAGCAGATAGGTAAAATACAAAATAAGTGGGAAAATAGGAGACACTAAGGATCACTGCAGAGGCCCTATATCTGAATAATAAGAGTCTCTGAGAGAGCCAAAAAAAGAGGAAAGAGGAAATTATCAGCTAACAATGGTAGATACTGTATAGGAACTGAAAAAATGTCAAGTCTACGAATTTGATAAGTTCAACCAGTATGAAGCTCTATGTATAAAAACAGCACACATTCTTCAGACCCTCAGTGGTCCCTAAAAAAGAAAAGAAATATTTCCTCAAATAGACTGAAAAGGATGTTGACAGCAAAGTCCTAATTAATAACACTGAATGTCCTTATATTCTGAAGAAAAATAATTTTTTATCTTTAATTCTGCATACCTTCCAGTCATTATATACCAGTATTCAAGTATGTGACTTAAGTAAAACATACTTTAAGACATGTAAGAACTCAGAAATTTATTTCCAATGCATCCTTTCTGAAAAATTTACCCGAGGATGTATTTCTGCAAAGGAAAGAAGTATATCAAAGAAATTGTAAGTCATAAGGTCAAAGCAGTTGATATACTGTAGGAAATTGAAGAGAGTCCGTCCCTGGTGATTTACACTATTTTTTTTTTTTGCATATACTTTTCTGTCCTCACCTAACTAGGGTGATTCTGGCATTCTCTTGAAGAGCAACCCTCTTCCCCTTTCCCACTTCCCTGTGTGTCTTCACCCCAGGTGAGACACATGCTAGCAAAAATACATTGACTATAAAAAATAAAGGGACACAGAAAGAATACTACTACTAGTAAAAAGAGACAAAGATCATGTGACTAGATACTAAACACAGTAAGGAAAAAAGAATCTCATCCTAGATTTTTTCCCATGAAATTTGGAACAACAGAACTATTTCATCTCTCGTCAATGACCAAACAAATCAGTTGCCCTGACATTCCTGACATTGAGTCAAGTGCTGTCCTTAAGTTGAACCAACCACACTAGTAATTTCCCATGACTCACTTCATCATGTGCTGAGTGAACAGTATAAGACTCTACCCACTCATTTGACATGCTCAGTTGCAAAAACGGAGCTCCCCTAGGAGTATAACTCTGGATTTAAGGAAGACAAAAGACTTGGTTCCACAGCTTGCAAACCAAATTATAAAGCAAGTTTCAAAGCATCTTAACCTATAGAGTTACTCAATATTATTTTTATATTCATTTAGCGGTTATTTTTTGAGTCTATGCTATGTAGAATGCATTGGGATTCAAAGATACACATATGTTGTTGCTCCACCCTCAAGGAGGTCATCGATTATAAGCAAAGGCCGGTGGAAAACATGTCTTTGTAGAATGGTATAGTACAAACTCAGGCACACACACTGCACTAAGAGAGTGGAAAACCAATAGCTAAAAAACAATGTGAAGAAAGTCCACCAAAGGAGACTTGGTGGAGACGTGAAAAATGAGTTTGGGCATTTGTTGCAGGCCACAGTTAATAACAAAGTCCCTAATCTCTTATCTTCATGGAGTTCACATTCTAACAGGGTAGAAGATCATGTGTAAATAAACAAGGAAGCATGTAGGAAGGACTAAGGTGAAAAGTAAATTATAGAGAAAGTCAAGGGGGAGGTGCAAGTTTAGATATGGGTACACAGAGGAGGGTGCTCTGAGGTGGTGACAATGGAACAGAGAATTGTACAATATGAAGTGAGGAGGTAAGGTGAGTGGAATCATGGGAGAAGAGCAATGACCTGAAGGTATAACAAGTACATAGTCCCTGAAGTGGAAGGATCTGTGGCATCATAAGGGCACTGCAAGAATGTCATTGCAGCCAACACAAAGTGAATGAGAGGAAAGATGGTTGGAAACGGGATGAGAAAGGTGGTATAAAGCCAGTTCATGTAGGGCCTTGTAGGCCATCATAAGGACTTTGGGTTTCCTTCTGAACAGGAGGGAAAATCAAAAGTTTTGAGTAGACAGTTGCACGATCTGATTCATGTCACCTCTGAGACAGCAGATTCTTATTCCCTGTGTAATCTATAAAGGCATGTCATAATCATGCAAATGCAAATTGCAGGTGAAAATCCAAGCCTACATTCCTCTTTATAGTCTAATTGTAGCACATTGCTTAAAAGCATTAGATGATAAGATTATACACTTCCAAATGGTACAAGGACTTTTGTTCTTTTTAGATTTTTCATACAAAAACAAAAATGCACATTACAGCAAGCACATTTTTCTATCCACTTGCATACGTTTGTACATGAAGTACAAGGGAAGGCTTTTCTTGCTCCCAAGGAAAACTCTACATGACAGTTCATGCCTTGACAAGTGGTGAAGGTAGCACACAGATAATAGCTTCTACACCAAGCCCAGGCAGCTATTGTGGCTGTTGGTCCTTCAGGACAGCCTCAGCTTCTCCCTCGCCACAGGCCTACTAGTAGCCTTGTGGGGAAACACCAGATGAAGAGCTTTCAGGAACATCTGTGGAAGAGTGTCAGTGCCAGGAATTCTGAGCACACCAGATATGATTGGTATACTCCCCCAGCTCCAAAAGCCCTGACCTGAGTAAGTCCTGCTCTTCTTCCTCAACCTTCACCTTCCAGCTACACACACAGGCACATACACACACACACACACACACACACACACACACACACACACACACTGTCCCTTTCTCTCTTTTACTATGCTCCTTTTTCTTTATTGCCTCCATTTTCCATCTATGACAGCTCTTTTTCTCACATACATCTATAGTCAGTCTACCAAGAAATCCTTTTGTCCACACTTTCAAAATATATTCAGCAGTTTATCACATCCCAGCACATCCACTGGTATCACGTGGCCCTGTGCCAACGTTACCTCTCACCTGGATTACAGCCTTGGCCTCTTAAGAGATGCCCATCCTACCTCTTTACCTCTCCCGCCGCCCATATGCTATTCTCAACATGGCGGCACACTAGGATGATATGTTTAATTGGATCTGCATCCTTCCTCTCAGGGTAAAAGCCAAGGTTTTTTTTTTTTTTAAATGGTCATGAGTCTCTGGACAGTGAGGCTGCCCCGCACATCTGACCTCAGCTCTTAACACGCTCAACCAGGATGCTATTCACAGACATGACTGCCACACTCTGGACAAAGAGAGTGTTTTAAGAATTAAAACTTTTTACTGTGATTAAAATGTACATAAATGCACCATTGTAACCATTTTAACACATAACACACATTCTCATTGTTGTGTAACTACCACCACCATCCATCTCCAGAAATTTATCATTTTTCCAAACTGAAAAAATCTGTACCAGCAAACAGTGACTCCACACCTCCTTGTGTGCCCTCCCCCCAAACACTTGGCAACCACAATTCCAATTGTCTTCTCTATGAATAGAATATTATTTTTGGAGTAAGGATGGTAAATTATTGCTTTATTCATAATCATCTTAATTTTTTTCCTTGTTTAAAAATATTGTACTAAGAAGACAACTTAAGTGCTACCCTCTTAGCCAAATTTTAAGAGTGTAATACAGCATTATCTATAGACACAATGTCAAACAAACAGATCTCTAGAACATAACCATCTAACTGAAACTCCTTAATTCCTCCTCCTCTCAGCTCCTAGCCGCCACCATTCTACTCTCTGTTTCCTTGAGTTTGACTATTTTGGATACTTCATTCAAATGGAATCATGCAGTATTTATCCTGTGACTGCCTTGTTTCACTTAGCATAATGTCTTCCAGGTTCATCCAGTTGCATATGGCAGAATTTCCTTCTTTTTTTGAGACTAAATAATATTCCACTGTATATATATACCACACCACATTTTCTTAACCTATTCATTCATTGATAGACACTTGGTGGGTTAATATGGAGAAATTGGAACTCTTGTGTAATGTTGGTGGGAATATAAAATAGGGTAGCCACGATGTAAAACAGTGTGAATGTTCCTCAAAGAATCATAAAAACTATCTGATCCAGCAATCCCACTTCTGGGTATTTATTCAAAAAAACTGAAATCGGGATCTCAAACAAGTATTTGCACTCCCATGTATATTGCAGCATTATTCACAGTGGCCATAGAGATTTTGCACTGGCTATTCTTTGAATGCTCCTCCCTATATGACCAACTCCTTCATCTCACTCAAACCTTTATTCAACCATTAACTTCTCTTCTCAGACCTTCCTCTGCTGTTCTTTCCCACACTTACCCTACCTTAATAGCACCTAACTCTTTTTTCTGATTTTTCCCACAAAACACTTATTATCTTCCAAAGTTATACATCATTTACTTATCTATGATATTCACTATTTATTTTGGTTCTTCCCACTAGATGCAAGCTCTCCAAGGGAAGAAATTGTTTGCCTCTGTTTCAGATATATCGTTGCACATGGTGGACATGCATTAAATACTTGTTGAATGAGATATCCAATGAAGCCCTCTCTGGTTTCTAATGTCTTCAGCTCAGGTTTTCTTGGCCTCTCACAAGTATATCTGTAATGCCTTTTTTAGGCATCTTAGTAAAAGGCTCTTCACATTTCTATTGCTCCTTCATTGCCTATGAGTTGGTGCTTTGAGAATCATACTTTACTCTCCTATCCAGCTGTTTACAAAACTCTCCAGGAACAAAATCAAAATAGGGATAATAGTTATAAGAATATGCAAATTTAATCCATTTTAAATCATGTTACTGTAATGAGAGGAAAAAAGAATAAAAGTAGTAAAAAACTTGATGCCTGCAGAAAATGTGACATATATACATATATATGATGTGACTCATATTTCCTTATGTAATGTTTTCTTTATTTTGTTCTCCTGAGTCTACATAGGTTTTCTCTTTCTGTCTCCATAATTCTACTCAAAATGAATTTCTTCTTATCTTTCTTTATTTTTCTTCGTTGATTTAGATACATGTCTACGTGTCTAATTTTCTTGTATCTGTACAATTTAATCATTGAAATGTAAACTCTGCCAGTTATAGAGAACACTATCCTCTAATGATCTAGCTTTGATGAGCACTGGAACCTTGCATGAATGAGAGGGAGAGGAGGGACATTTGAGGTTTCTCCAAAAGTCTTCAAAAATAGGGTCAAATTCTACCTTGTTTTTCACTGAGTGCCATCTCAAAATGGAATCCTCTGGCTTCAGAGTACAAATGTAGGGGGTTAGGATGATCACTTGATCCATTCACATTTGATTTCTGTTCTTGGCTTTGCCTCTACTTATGTAACCTTAGTAAATTGTCTTAGTTTCCTTAAGGATTACACGGGAAAGTGGGGGGATTCATTGAGACAACCTCTAAAGTCATATGCAGCTCTCACATTCTATGGTATTTTTTTAAAAGTTCCAGATCTACTACATCAAAAACACACATTTCCCCCCTTATTATTGTCTTTTTTCTTACATTTGATAAGAAAAGTCATTTCCTGAAGCTCAACATCTTGCTGATCAAAATCATTATTACATACCCACTGATTTGCCCTTATCCTTTCAGATCAATCCTAAAATGTGTCTTTACTTTGATGACTCTAAACTCTAGAGTGGACAGCAAACCACTTCACCCCAAGAACAGTTTATATGAGCTATATTCTAGAGCAGAATTACTACTTCTAAAGAAACTGGAGTTCTAAATATGACATTGTGCATTTATATTATTTTACTATGTTAAAATACCATTGCTAATTACAGTACTCTGGGTTTTTTAATGAATACTTTATAAGAATAAAGAATCTACATACAAATAGCACTTATAATATAGCACAATATATTATAACTAGGAATATATGTGTGTATTCATATATATCTCTAGTCCAGAAAGTTTATTATTTTAATAATAGTTTTAAGCATGACATTTAGTGAGTTTATATTGCTTTAGTGCACAAAATGCCAATACTAATTTTAGAACTCTTTTTTCTTTTTAGAGAATTAATATTTGAAAGGAGAGAGGGACTTTCCTTGCTTAAGATGTGTCATGTAGCCAGTAATATTTCTGACTAACTCAGAGATATTGCCCAATGTATCTCTGAGTTAAGAGTTGGGAGACAAATCTTTCTCAACAGTGTCTCTTCTTGACTTTGGAACTTGTGAGTTAAGTATTGTTCTATTTATATGATTATATTTGATATTCCTCTGACCGTAGAATGATGCTGCCTCACTAGACAAAACCCTACACCCAAGTATAGGAATAGGGCAAAACTATAAGATTGCTATTCTATCAAAACAGATAATGTAATTCTTACCTAATTACCATATATGAATACAATGATAATAGAATTGACAGATTTTGCTTTCGTTAAACTCTGTACTAAAATCCCATCTAGAATTAGAAAATTTTGAAACATTTGATTTGGAGTTGCTAGAATTATTAAGGAGTTAATATTTTATTGAAATGCACATTTGTTGCTGAGAAATGTAGAATCTAATGTATATATGTTTAGTTTTTCGGTTCTTAGTCATTATTGTATGAAAGTATCTAAATACCATGTACTTTAATATGCCAAAAATGTGGCAATATCTTTGCAACAGTGGTTCTCAAGAAATATTTTATTATGATTCCAAATGTGAATCCAGTCATGTACAGAAGTTCTTATATCTTTAATTTCATAAAAATTGCTAAATCAGTTCTTCCAAATTTGTAAAGACTAGAACTGGAAAGGTACAATGGTTCATGCCTTGCTCTGCTACTCTCCAATTAACAAAACACTGAGTCCTAAGTAACCAATGCAGAGCTCCTGGGTGAGGTAAGGAGGAAGGGACTTCTCTAGCATAATGCGTAATGTACTGAAACTAATTCTTTCTGAACTCTTTCAAAATTGCCCATGACTGCCTGAGTAAACACATTTTTTCCTATGATTTCAGTGGCTACCTACAGAGGTGTTAACTCTACAACATATCTTCTTTCTTTGCTTCCTTCTCACCTTCTTTTCTTTCTTTCTAACTGTAAATTTTTAAAATCCAATTCATTCTTAAAGGACACGAAAAAAATTTAAGAAGACGATAGGAAAAAAATTTACACAAATCAGAACAAAATCTTCAACTTTGTTTCCTTAAGTGAAGACCAACTGGGTAACCAAGGAAGAAAGTATGTTCAAAGAACATAATCCTCATGATTCAGGCAAGAGAGACAGAACACGCCTCTGCAGCATGTATCTTTCTAAGTCTTTGTTTATTTTCATTTCTATAGCAACGTGGTTGTAAAACATTTCCATAATGAGTAGAAAATAGAACACAAATGATGGTAAAATGTTCTTATAACTCAAATAGCAGAGAATTGTTTAGAGAATTTGGAAAGGTTAACTTTTTTTTTTCATGGGCTCATAGCAGGCAAAACGTCTACCTGAGTCATTAGTACACTTTCCCTCCAGAGGGACAATAAGATGCTGGTGACACACACACTTTGGAAACTTAATTATGTGCCCATTTCTTGTTATTACTTTCTTTATCCAAAAAAATCCCTAAAGAGATTTTACTACTACCAAGTCAGTCAAAGGGATTTCTCTGCTTTCAGTGGGTTGTAGTGTGGGGATTAGTATATATATTGCATTTCCCATCACCTTATGAGCAGCACAGAATATTCTTTTTGTGAAGTTTCAAATGAGCCTCTCTTTGGTCTTTGTTCAAGTGATTGCATTCCATAAAATATTATTTCATAAAGCCCAAGGACCCTGGCTAAAAACTAAACTCAGTACTCCAATGAAATCATGTATATATATTTATCTCTCCTAATGTGCATATATACTATATGGGGTGCCAAAAATGTGTGCACATTATAAGAGATGTTATCTATGTATTACTTTTTCAAGTTGAATTGAGTTACAGTAGAAATGTGTAGTATGACATTCATTCTAAAGATGGCATTAGCCAGATGTGGTGATGCCTGCCTGTAGTTCCAGCTACTCGAGAGGCTGAGGTGGAGGATTGCCTGAGCTCAGGATCAAGGCTGTGGGAGACAGGATTGTGTCGCTGCACTCCAGTCTGGATGACAGAGTGAGATCCTGACTCAAAAAAAAATAAAAAAGATGGCGTTAATGAAAGGAATGCTAGCGTCACCATGTGACAGGCAGGGCAGTCAAAGTGAATGGCAGAAGCACTGTTGTCTTTTCAGGAGTGTAAGACCATTTTGAAGTGATACCTGAAGTTCGAGAACGTTGTGGAAGAATGACAATGGAGAGGTGAGTATGCAGCAGAAGCTCCAACAGGCCTAACAATAGCACACATTCATGATAAGTTTGAGGTGCATGAAATTGTGTTTGTTGTACACAATGGAAGAACTGGGCCTTACACAGCAAGTCCTGCAGTAGTTCCCCCTTATCAGAAGGGTCTGGATGCTGATGGTGAGCACCTCTTGCAATGGCAGAAGTCAAGCATGACTCGTATTCATCTTTTTTTAAAATAAGGTATATACTGAGTATTACAATCTTCATACAGTTTTTCTTCCTTAAAAATGTGTATACATTTTTTGGCATTCTCTGTATATTTGTTAAAGAGTATGTTAGGCTTTATATTTTTTTTCACAAAAAGAGAGAAGATGGAGCTTTGTAGGCATAAAAAGAAGGAAAAAAGAAAGGTCAAGCTTTACTGTAAGTAAATGTTCTGTGGTTTATAGAAATCACAAAACAAATTACAGCATGACATCCTTTTCAAGGAACTGTTTGTGTCTTTGGAAAAAGTGTATATTATTTTTGGTGAACTCTACCTTTTGATGTGGCCTTTCTGAGGGAGGCTGCATCATCAAGATTTTTTTTTTAATTGCGTAACAATGTGAGATGAACAAGAACTAAAGGCAAGCTCATTTAGTAACTTAAATTTTTCTTGTTTCCTGAAGCACAGCCAGAAGGAGACTGAGAAGGAAGAGAGAACTTGAAGCCCTAATGGAGCTCTGAAGTGCAGAGTCAGGCTGTCTTCTCAATCAAGTTCTAGGAGTTTTAAATCTTCTCAGTCCAAGATCTAAGAGTTTTAATTTTATTCATATATAAAATGACAGAAGAGTAGGATTAATCCTAATGCTAAAGAAATCATTCATTTATGTTAGAAGCAAGCAACATAAATCATTTTTCTTCTAGAAAATTGATAAAAATATCAGACATTTTGAAAATGTACCATGGGCCAGGCATGTAGTTAAGCAGTTTATACATTTCTTCATTTGCTGAAATGCCCACAACATTCCTAAAATCATGCATTTTGAACCCCAAATTATTGATAATGAAACTGACACTCAATGAGGTTAAAAGATTTGGTCAAGTTGATTCAGCCAATAATTGACTGAATGGGATTAAAAATTAGATCTGTCTAGATCCAAAGTTCATATTCTCTGAAACCCAACAATTTCACTGTCTTTTAACTGAAATTTTGGAAGAAAATTTAATGTTTCTAAATGCAATTATCCTATGAGGTTATTAAAGCATATCATGTGCATCAAAGTAATCACTTTAACATTTCTGTGAGTCAGAAAGAAAGCAGGTATGTCATTTCACAGGAGATGGCAAAAATGAGACACTGTTGTCAATATTTATTCAGAAGCAACTAATTTCCAGGCACAAGTTCAACCCCAAAGTTCATTCTATCAACAAGTATGAACTTTCTGTGGGGACAAATAGAGTAGTTGATATTTACTGGTTTATTAATTATGAACAATATATTCTGATTAATTAGACTATGGATTGTCAGTTGGATTAGAATGAAAGCAATTTCTAAGTACCGTGTACTCAAGCATTTCAGATAAAAAGTGAAAAAATAAGGTAATTATCTACTTTTCCAAATATCCAGATATCTGACTTCAAATACATAAATAGCTAACTATTGACTGTTTTCACTTTTAAAGAAGTAGATATTATGGTGGCATATGAATGCTGCTGTCATGACACAGTGCCATGCCATGAGCTGCAGAACACCTGGCAGAATCTGAGATTTCAATGGATAAAAGGCTTGAAAATTAATCTTTTATGCATGCATATTTATCTTACAACTGAATAATAATTTACAGTCCTAGGTACACCCTCTTGTTGAAAAGATTTAAGTTGCTTTAAAAGCCTTTTGAAGTAGCAGAAATTATATTGATATATTCAGATTGGCTTCTACTGGGAAAAAAAATGTTACTGAAGCTAACTTTGACAAATTCTGACTTATTAGCAGATTTTCTCATTGTTCATTTAAGTTATTCCCTGAAAATTCATTGAGCATCTACAGTGAATCGCAATGCCTGCATGCCAAGTGCTGGACTTCATACTATTAGGACAGGTTCCTAACCTAAGGACCTCACATGGCATATGTGAAACAGATCTGTAAACAAATTTCTCCAGCTCAAAGTGATGTTTTCTAATACAAATATAGATTTTTTCCTCTCGGTTCAAAATGATAATTCTCTAAAAATATAACTATGCCTGTAGACACAGAAAAGGAAGTTATTAATTGTTCTAGGAAACAGATAAAAGTCTTTATAGACAAAATAATATTTGGGATGGCTGTTTAAATAGTGCCTTAGTAGGTTTCAAAGTTCTCAAACTACAGTGCACAGCAAAAAATACATTGCACCTCCTGATCAGTACACACACACACACACACACACACACACACACGTGCGCGTACATGCATGCACACACACAACTAAAACATGTCTTGTGAAATAGTTCTTAGCACTCTTTTATCTTCTATTACATTCATTACATTCTATTTAAAAATGCCAATCTTAACCCAACTAAATTGGTTTCATAACCTTTTAATAGGCTGCAACTCACAGTTAAAAAACAAAAAACAAACACAAAATCTACTTTAAAGGGAAAAAAGCAATTATTCATTGTAATAAAATATTTCCAGAAAAAGGGAAGAGCATGTTGGTGTCATGGAATTACTGAAACCATGACACATGGAGAAAAGGTAAAATTTTCAATGAAGTGGCATCATGATATGAATGAAGATAAATAGTTGAATACTGGATTGGAGAAATCAAAAAGAGAAAGGAAAAGATAAGGCTATGAGGCTAAAGAAGAATGTAGGACCAGACTGTGAATAACTGAACTGTTAATTCTTTCAAAGCAGTATGTAGTGACAACAGTGACCTAGGGAAGACCATTAGGATGGGAAATGGGATGTCATCTTTGCTTCAGGGAAAGATAATCATGGGGAGAAAAGACCGGAATGCACTGAGGTGTCAGGGAAAATCATAAAGTCTTAGCCAAGGCGGTGGGGACTAAAAACAAGGGCAACATTGAAATATTATATGAAGGGATTCCCATGCAGATAACTGGCATTACAGCACACAGTCCTAGTAGAGCCAGAACAAAATAAGGAGGTAAAGACAAAATGGAAAACAAACAAAATGTTCTTATTTCTAAAATCTAAACCATTCATAAGGATTCATATATTCACAAAAATTTAAGGTGTTTAAAAAAGTCATTGCCAATGATCATGATATAAGTTAATCTGAAAGATCATTAACTATTGAAAAATATTTCTTATTAGCAGTCAGAAAAATGCAAATTAGTCAGAAGATGCCATATTCACTTATCAGTTGGCAAAGATTTTTTATTTATTTTTATTTTATTTTATTTTATTTTATTTTATTTTGAATTGGAGTCTCACTCTGTCACCCAGTCTGGACTGCAGTGGCCGCTCCTGGCCACCACAGCCTCGACCTGCTGGGCTCCAGCGATCCTTCCGCCTCAGCCTTCCAAGTAGCTGGAACTACAAGCAAGTGCTACCACGCCCGGTTAATTTTTTATTTATTGTAGAGATGAGGTCTCGCCAAGTTGCCCAGGCGGGTCGCGAACCCGTGGGCTCAGGCAATCCACTCACCTCAGCCTCCCAAAGCGCAGTATTACAGGTTGAGCCACTGAGCCCGGCTAAAGATTATTTTTTTAAAGTTAATATTTTATACTGGTAAAAGTGAGTTGAAATTGGTACTCACATATGTTACTAATGGTATTATAAAATTGTATGATCTTTTTGGAAGGTAACTGGGCAGTTTGCATTTTTTTAAAATACCCTTAAAAATGATCACACCTATTGGTAACTTCTACAATCATATCCTTATGGAAAAAAATAATTTAATGGAGAAGAACTTAGTCTGCTTGATATTTAAAATAATGGGAATTTGAAAACAGCTTAAATGTCTACCAATTAGGGACTGAGTAATAATATTATGCAATTATTAGAAATTATATTTTAATTTGTTCTATAAATAGAATGATTTATATTCAGAATTTGTGTTAAATTTATGTTTTATCTTTATTTATTTATTTATTTTGGTTTTGCATCTCACTCTGTCACCCAAGCTGGAGTGCAGTGGTATGCTTGTGGTCACTGCTCCCTCAACCTGCTGGGCTCAGGTGATCCTTCCACCTCAGCCCTCCAAGTAGCTGGAACCACAGGCATTCACCACCATGCCAGCTAATATTTTGACTTGTTGTAGAGACGAGGTTTCACCATGTTGCTCAGCCTGTTCTCAAACCCCTGAGCTCAGGCAGTCTTCTCGCTTCTGCCTCCCAACGTGCTGGGATTCAGGCGTGAGCCACTGCACCTGGCTAAATTATGTTTTAAAGAATAATTAATGATACAAGGAGATGTTAATAATGTTGATTTTAAAATGCATAGTCAAAATAAATGTGAGAGGTAAAGAAAATACAAAAATTATTAAAGATTATATCAAAATTGTGAGATAAATAATATTTTTATTATTCTTTATACTTGTCTTTATTGTCCATGTTTTCTCTGACAACCATTACCTTTATAATTAGAAACAGTATAAAAATTATCAGCATTATTTCTAGAAAAAATTGCAATTATCTTATATGTCATTCATAACAGTCAGAGAGTCACTGTTTTGTCTTTCATAGAATGGGATGAAAAAAATACTACCTCCTAGACTTTGGAAAATTATATAAGAAAAAGTTCTATTTTGAAAGTATAACTTTATATATATAGTTTATTATTATGTTTCTAGCAAAGACATGGGATTGGTATAAATGAAATGACTTCTGGCCAACAGAAAGTTCTCAACAGCATTTGCAACTTGAATTAGCAGTCAAAATACTAGAAATCTTACAAGGATCTCAATTTAATTTCCTCAAGGGAAACACTACTTAAATTAAAATTATCTATTTGAATTATAATTATATTGTTGGTTAAATACCAAATATTTTAGATTGTCATATTCTGCCTAAAACTATTAAACTATCTTTTATGAGAAAGATAATGGGTGACTTTTTTGTATCCCTTTTCTAATTTTTCTCTAACATAATTATATCCATTTTACCAGCTCACATTATGAATATAAACAGTTCTATTACTTAGGTCACATTCCTAGACATGTAGGGAGCATGAGACAGAATCTTGGACACTCTACCTTTCAGAAAGCAGACTAAGTCAAATAAGAAAAAGCAAAAGAGAATAAGCCCTGAAAATTGCGGAAAGATGTCTAGGAGACCACAGTGCTATAAAAATCAAGAAAGGTACACATTTCAAGGAGAGAGAGAAATATCAAGTAACCATGAAATCAAGAAAGATGATAATAAGCTAAAAAAATTAGTTGCACTGTGGATTCGATGAACAGGTGTTAACCTCAAGGATAGTCTTAAAAAAAAATGAGAAATACAAATCAAAACCACATTGAGATACCACCTAATCCCAATAAGAATGGCAATCAGTAAAACAAACAACATATACTGACAAGGATGCAAAGAAAAAGGAATGCTTCTACACTGCTGGTGGGAATGCAAACTAGTGCAACCTCTTTGGAAAACAGCGTGGTGATTTCTAAAAGAACTAGACTTTGACCTTCGATATGATCCAGCAATCCCCCTACTGGGAATATACCACAAGGAATTCAGATCATTCCACAAAAAAGATATCTGCACACACATGTTTATTGCAGCACTATTCACAATAGCAAAAACATGGAACCAACCATGCTGCTCATCAAAACTGGACTGGATAATAAAATGTGGTACATATACACAATGGAATATTACACAGCCATAAAGAAGGACAAACATATGGACTTCGCAGCAACATGGATGGATCTAAAGTCTATGATACTCAGTGATGAATCACAGAAACAAAGAACAGAGTACCACGTATTCTCACTCATAAGCGGACCCGAACATTCACCATAATACTATAAGTAGTGGGATACAGTGGGGTGGGGATGGAGGTGGGGACACAACATTAATAAGGGTACCTAATCTCAAACCAGGCAAATTGGGGACCAAAGGGAGGCCCAAACCTTACCTGTACAATTACCACTTGTATACTTAATCCTGAATTACACCCCACATCTTTAAAATAAAAAATATAAAATATATATTCAAACACACACACACAAAAAGAAAGAAATTTCAGTAGACAGTAATCATATCTGAATAAAGAGATGTAGAGAGTTGTTTTCAATACATACAGATCTTGGCCTAAAACAATTCTACGACATTCATTTATATCTTGTGGTACAAGCATATTATCTTACACTTCTGTCTGCACCCCAGTGAGTTCTTAAGCTCCAGAAACCTTTCTCTAGCCATGCTAAGTTGGGTCTGTGAGCAGGGAGGAAATGCCCTGGAAAGTAGAAATCTCTAGACACAGCCCCTTCAGGGCAGTCTTCTTTGAGACTTCAGACCCTTATACTGTTCCTTGCCACCTTCGTTCCCATGAAGATTTGCATTTTATATGACTGAGAATTGTGGTGCCTTCAAATGATGTGAAACCTTTAGCATATATTATACTGTAAAATATAAAGGTGTGAACTTCATAATAGTGTTTTGGTGTTTTCTATGAAAAATTGGAGAACAAGTCCTCAGTCAATTAGCGTATACTTTCTTGGGGGTCAAAACGTCTCTTTAGAACCTTTTCTAAGGAACAAAACATTTCAAAAGTCAGGAACAGAACATAAGATCTGTATTTGGCTAGTATTGTGATACAAAGGAATAGCAATTCTCACATGAAAAACAAAGTAGCTAAGTAGATCATTAAATATATATAGATGTTTACTATTGAAAATTAGAAGCACTGTAAAATCAGAGTGCATACTGGAAAGACTTCATGTAAATTTTTCTCTAGTATTTATTATAACTACAGTGGCCTTACAACTTTAGGAAGCCTATGTCAAAATTGTAATCATAATTGCTTAGCACTTACTATTTGTCAGGTCCTATCCTAAGTACTTTATATAAATAAACTCATCTATTCCACACAAAATCCTGAAATGTATTTCTATTAATTTTGCCCATTTTGCAGATGTGAAAAATTGAGGCATGGTTGAGTGAAGCGACTTGTTTTATAACACTGTAGCAAATTAGAAAGTTGGTTTTCTAAAGAGAAATCGTTTACACCTAAATCAATGTTACACTTGATTGTATTGTTCATCCTAAACAGAAAAATGTAAATAGACAAACTTTGATTAAATAGCAGTGCATAGTTGCCCACTAAAATTTCAGCATAAGAAAAAAAGTTGGATCTACATAGTTTCAAAAATAAATCATATTGACACCCTTCGAGGGACATTTCTTTTTCTTTTTTTCTTTCTTTCTTTTTTTTTTTTGAATTGGAGTCTCACTCCGTGGCCCAGACTGGAGTGCAGTGGTGGCACGCTCACCTCCACCCTGGCGTCGATCCGCTGGGCTCCGGCGATCCTTATGCCTCAGCCTTGCACCTTCCAAGTAGCTGGAACTACAGGCGCACGCTACCGCGCTGGCTATTGTTTTTTGACGTATTGTAGAGATGAGGGCTCGCCAAGTTGCCCAGGCTGGTCTCGAACCCGCGGACTCAGACAATTCACCCGCCTGGGCCACCCAAAGTGCTAGGATTGCAGGCTGGAGCCACCAAGTCTGGCCTCGGGGGACATTTCTGTGCAGCTGCCTTGAGTGGCAGGGGGATGCCGGCATGCTAAAGTCCTGCTCATCATAATGACCACAGCAGCAAAACAGATTCTGATTTTTAGGGTCATTTTAGAAATTGCATCCACAATTCAAAATCTGACCAGCTATTCCTAGTTTCTCTTGAGGGCTGTGAGCCTTTAGTCTGAAGCTCTGACGCGATTATCTCTCAAAACCAAAATATGATGAGTACCTTCTTTTCTAAACACGCATCTTGAAAGAACAGCAGGATTCGGCTTCCATAACTAAAACCCCGCTCCAAAGATCTAACAGATGTTGGGTCTGTGTGCAAAGCAAACATCAGCCTCGCTAACGTGGTCTGTACTGAATTCTCTGTAATTAGACATTTATCCCGGTGCAGAGTCAAGGTCATTAGAGCGAAAGGCTCTAATGCTTACAATTATTTTATTCCTTGTGTTTCTCTGCATGAAGTCAGGGAAGACGACGGTGCACAGGACTAAAAGAGGAATGTTTCCATTGCTACAAAGGTCTCTTGGTACCATAAAGGCTGGGAAACAGAGGCTGAGTCAATCGTAGAATCAGCTACTGTTTGGTCAGACAGCTTGACCTGGATTTAGGTAAGGATCTCCTCTCCCACTTCTCTTCCCCTTTCTGCCGTCTGACCTAGGCAAGGGAAATATTAACTGACAGAATGGCAAGCAGAAAAATACGGGGCTAGCAACCACAGCCTAATTAAATTGAACATATTAAGAAGTGGTGAAACCACAGGCAGCTGGAAAAAGGAGTGTTCAAGTTCAGCATGGCCACCATTTCTAAACATAGTGGGTGCCATGAACTATGAACAACATCTACAGAGGACAAACAGGAACTCATGGCAAAGACTTAAAGCATAAGACACTTGCAATGATAGAAATGAGGAGAATCAAACTACTTACAATGGACCAGGTTTTAAAAATAATAGCAATTGCAACTATATTCTCTAACTAGAGGAAACATGCATTTATGTCAGGTTTATAAGAATGTCCACTAAACAATTAGTCAAACTTTCAAGCTTTCAAACTACCTTTTCTATAATAACATAATGCTGGATTGAAACAGATTTTTTAGGCTGTACATTTAGAAAAAATTGCTATACGTAATACAGTTTAAAGTCCTGGGCTGGAAATCTTGAAACTAGCCTCTGCCATTCATTGGCTGTGTGCTAGAGACATGCCCTTTTACTTCTCTGGTCTCAGAGTTTGCCTTTGCAGAGAGAGTGCACTGGGATTAAAGGATCCCTTCTAGCTAGTTCTATCTGTGAAATCTGATGTCAATCACTTAGCAGTTAATTGCATCCATTTTCCCATTATGCTATATAAGCATTATTTTAAATCTCGATGATAAAAATATTTAACAGTAACAACACAGGACCTCACCAATTTATACAAGCATTGACCATATTGCCTTCCTTGGGAGTTTACGCTGTCAAGATATATAGACTCAAACAAACAAAATACCTGTAGCAACAATACCGATGATAAAATTCCATTCTCATAAATTAGAGCAGTTATTGAAAAAATGGCATTTATCATTTTTTTCTTGCTATAGTGGCTCCTTACTCTAACTCATTTTTTAAAATTGCCTCAATTTGATTTACTCTTCTGATAGACTTTTTATGCTTTGCTTAAGTTTTGTATCTAGCATTTCATACTAAAATTTCTGTACTCTGCCTTGATTTCCCATTATTGCTCTTACAGTCATTTTCTGGAAGCCATTTCTATATTTTCTCTACTCTCTCACAGACTGTTCATCTGATCTCCTTTGGAAATGCTCCTGAAGTTTCACAGACTTATTTTCTGTGCTATGAAATTCAGGGACAGCCTCAGTACTCATTAAATTACTATTATCATCATCATCACAATCACCATCACTACCACGAGCCCCCCAAGAATATCATTTACTTAGTATCCATATCCAGATATCAAAAACAAAATTCAAGTTTTTTAGGGGCCAATATAAGATAGTGAACGATCTATCAACTGGCAGAGATAAGTGTGTTTCAGGAATGTGTTATAAAATTTCCTTTTGATTTCATTTTCTTGTCCTGTATGTTGGCAGGTAGCTGCCAAGTGACATGTTTGTCAAATACCCAGAGCTACACAATATTAAGGTAAATTTCTGGTGAAATCTCCCCACATAAAAATAAACAAAAAGATTATTTTAGAACAGAGGTTATATTGTATTCTTTTCTTAATCTTGACTTTAAAAGGTCTTCCAAAAATTGACGACTGTTTATTCATACTAGGGGAATCAAGACGATGTCAATATGTCTCTAGCAAGTAAGCTACTTTTTCCTTGGCTAATTCTAGTTTTACTAAATATCACAATTAGCTGGATAAATTACAATTCAATCAACAGTTAAAATAACCAGACATGTGAATTATTCCTTTATCTAATGTTTCTCATCATATAAGTAAGTTCTGAGAAAAATGCCTATCGACAGATTTTTGAAAAAAATCTATTCATTTTACTAATTTGATTTCCGTGACATTTAATTATATAATCATGTTGTAAAGGGATGGGCAAGTGCAAACTAATGATATATGAGTTGAAAAGAGTCTTTCTGTTTATCTATTAAAATGATCAGTTCTGTATTAATAGAATGGTAATGACAAACTTTCACATTATAATGCTTTCAAAGATATTCTTTAAAAGTAAAGATGGCACATGATTAATTCCCAATAAGTTAGCAAGGATTCTAATATTAGATTTATAAAGAATTTTGACTATATTTTTCTAATCATAATTTGGGGATCAATTTTTCAACAGCCAAACAAAAGAATTTCTAAATCACAGAATAAATTACCTTAGAATTCATGATCAGTGTCTGAATCCTCCATTACTGATCTTAATGGCTGTTCCTTTCAGAACTCACAAGAAACCCCAAGACTCATTTTTTTTCCCTAATGGATTTAACCCTACCCAGGGTCACCTACAAATTTATTCTGGTATAGATTGAAGTCTTCCATTTGTTTTAATAAATATAATCATGCAAAAGTCCTGGACATATTTATTTAATATTTTTTAAAGGAGACTAGGATGTCAAGGGTATTTTCTCTGTTTCATTTCATTAACATAAATCACTCTGGTTAAGATGAAACGCCGTACACATGAACTGCATTAAAGCAACTCTACCCCTGAGGAGGAAAGTCGGAGCCAGGCCAGCTCAGAGACTAGCCTCAGTCCAGACTTTAAATATGTTCACAAACAGGTGCAGACCCTTTGCACCAAAACCAGTAGAAAAGTGTATACTCCCCATGTAAACACTGGTTGTTCTCCCCACCTCCAATCTGATTTGTTTTATTTGGATTGACTTTATTATTTTTCCTCGATTGCTTTTTTCTGTTTACTTAAGTGTGTGCACTGGTGCGCGCGCGCGCACACACACACACACACACACACACACACACACACACACACACACACACACATACCCTTAACATACATTGGAGAGAGAGAGAGAAAGTTCTTTACTTTGATCTCCTCAGCATGTGCCCTCAGATGAAAAATGTTTCTCAGTTGAATTTTTATATCAAGACCATTCCCTGTCATTTCAGTTTCTTTAAGAAACCTCCTGATTTCGTGGAATGTCTCTGTTTCCCTTCACTTCCTACTATAGCCATGAATTTTATCTAAGGTTCTTAACATGGTGCATTGTTCATAGTTTTATTCCAATTAATGACAATACAAGGCATTGGGATTCTATGAACCACAGCATTATTACCACACAGCTAGTGAAGCTTAATTTTTAAAGTCCCTCACTTACATGGATCTTTTCCAAGTCCCTCTGCTTATTTATGAATTATTGTCTTTGTATTGTTTCTTTGAAAGAGAGTTCCTATAATTGTACAATATTAAGACAACGTAAATGGGGGTCTGCCCTGAGTAGAAATGATAGCATGTCTGTGCTGTCCGAAATCATCCTCTCCGGACTGTCATTATCCCCAGGCTCCTGCACATGCCTGCAGGAAGTTGGGTTACTCACAAGCCTTGGATCAGCAGTCCTTTCCCTTCTCTGTGTTCTCCTACTGCATGGTCAGTATTTCAGGCTTTGTTCATTTTCTAATTGTCCAAACCAGGACTATTGTACACTTTTGCAGTTTCTTCCACAGCAGCTAGCTCACAGTTAAGCATGTAATAGAAGGTCAGTTACTAGTTAGGCAGCTTTATGCACATTCATTCACCTGAAAGATAAGCACCAAAGGCTAAATTGAGGCACTTATCAGGCAGGCAGAACAGAAGTGTGTTTCTGTACCCCTCACCTCAATAGCCATGTCAGGAGAACACTCTCTGAAGGACAAGGTTCCAGTAAACCACAGATACTGTGGTATTTCCCCCACAAGCACCTATCCACCTGGGAGAAGGAAAGGAGGTATTGCTGAGTAATTGGTCCTATATTTTTTAAAAATGAAAAAACTCATGTTTATTGCAGTGCTGTTGAAAATACAAAAAACATGAAACCAACCATGCTGCCCATCAAAACTCAACTGGATTTTAAAAAAAAAGTGGTACATATACACAATGGAATATCATGCAGCCGTAAATAAGGACAAACATATGGACTTCACAGCAACTTGGATGGATTTAGAGTGTATTATACTCAGTGATTTATCACAGAAACAAAGTACAGAGTACCACATGTTCTCACTCACAAGCAGACCCTGGACATTTACCATAGTACTATAAGAAAGGGATCAGCAGTAGTGGGATACTGTTTGGTGTGGGGCACAATATTAATGAGGGTACCTGATCTCAAACAAGGCAAAGTGGGGACTAAAGGGAGGACCAAACTTTGCCTATATGATGATCATTTGTATACCGAATCCTGAATTGTACCCCACTTCTTAGAATAAAATTTTTTAAAAAATGAAAAAAGTCTAATGAATCTAACCATTCAGGAAATCAACTGGGGGTAGCTGATTCCACAAAAGAAAGAAAATGGTTGTCTTTCATAAGTGTATTTTAAAAGAACTAACTATAGCATTTGATGTTAATGGAATTTATAAAAGTGGATTGGATGACATAATATAAATAACTATACCAACTAATGTTTCAGAAAAATCACATCATATAAATTTAGGTCTTAACTTTTCACATGCACCCTTTGAAAATTAAAACTGAAGCTTCATGGAAGACAAATCAAGGATGATAATTACTAAGACGGCATGTTTACGCAAAACTCCTGAGAAGGTAGAGTGGGCAGATACTGCAGCCCAGATGCCCCAGGTGGAAATCTGGGAGCACAAGCAAAAAGACACACTGTAACCACAAGAGGCAGTTACTTCTCCTAGTATTTCTAAGTAAATTCGTGTTTGGCTTTGTTGTGGTCTGAGTATGTATGCCCTCCAAAATTCATATGTTGAAATCCTAAAATTCCCAAGGAGATGGTATTAGGAGGTTGAGCCATTGGGAGGTAATTAGGTCATAAGGGCAGAGTCATAAAAATGGGATTAGTTCCCTTAGGAAAAAGAACCCAGAGAGTTTCTTTGCCCCTTCCATCATATGAGGACTTGGCCAGAAGGTGCCACCTATGAAGCAGAAAGCAGCCCTAAACAGACACAGAACCAGCTGGATGCTTGATCTCGGACTTCCCAGCCTCCAGAACTGTAAGAAATACATATCTCTTCTTTATAAGCTACCTAGTTTATGTCATTATGTTATGGCAGCCCTAAGGAACTAAGGCAGGAATATAATCAGTTCCCCATTCTGAATTAATGATGAGTGAACATCCAAGCTTCCACTCTAGCTATGTCACTAATGTCATGTGTGACCTTAATAAGTACCTTGTCAAGTTTATAGATGTTTGAGGACAAATAAAATATAATACACGCAGAGATGTTGGGTTCAGGAAAAATCTACTAATGGTTTACAGAAGGAAACATTCTGTAAATTTATTGCAGAGAACAATTCTTCCCTCAACTGTCATTTTAGGAAGAGATTGGTCACATCTCTGCCTCTCCCAAAGCAAGAAGTTCAAGAGTCCAGTCATATGAATATTGCATCTTCCAGTCACGTCTTGATTTCCCAAGCACATCTTGTGTTCATATTATTGAAATGGGAGTCAATGTGGCCAAGAAAAGCAGTCTTCTTTTGTGTTATTCAACAAAAGTATTTTCTTTCTCCTTCCTTCCTTCCTTCCTTCCTTCCTTCCTTCCTTCCTTCCTTCCTTCCTTCCTTCCTTCCTTCCTTCCTTTCTTGAACCTATGAAATGTCATAATGGCCCAGTTTTCATAATGCTATCTCAAAACTTCAGAATGCTTCAATATAAATAGTGCATTTTGCTTGTTTACTTATTTGTACTGTGATTTAGGCTTTTAAAATTTATATAATTAAATCTATATGAACCTCTTAAAAATATTAGTTGAATACTTATATGTGCAATAAAAGGAAAGAACATTTTAAGTAAAGGACTAAGGACTGCTGACTTACTGATTTGATAGCTGTAATATCTTCTGAATAAATATATGATAACCACAGCTGTGATTTAACAAAGTTCAGAACATCTGTACATCTAGACATGTTATCTGTGGAATCAAAACAGCTTTGCCACACCATATACACACAGAGTTCTCTTCCAAATCCACTTTTTTTTAACCAGCAAAAGTAATACATTTTAACATATACTGACTTACTTTGGAGTATGTGTTCTCATCATAGAGAGTATGCACTTAATTGAAACTCTCCCCTTATTGACATAAAGACAAACCAATCTCCTTTTCTTTTCTCTGCAAAAATGTAGTCACAAATAACAAATGAAGTTTTAAAACTTTGTAAGTTCACAAAAGGATTTCTCTATAAAGCCAACTATATGTTTATACTGCAATTAGTTGCTAATTGTTGAGTTTTTTAAAAAAACCTCAAACCTATGTTTTTAATGTCTCATATCTGATCTAAAATTAGTTTGGGAGATATGTGCCCATATTTAAGCTGAAACCAAATATACAGAGCTGAAACAAAAAATATATATGACTGAAAAAATATCACCAATTTGCTATAATTTTGAATGGCAGTAACTCTATCCTAAGAAAATTTATTGAGTCATTTAATAGTGATATCAAAGAAAACTGACCCTTTTTTCCATTTTTCCCTGTCTTGTTAATTCTATTTCTCCTTATTTCTTTCTTTGTCTTTATGTTGTGTTATCTAAGAACCACTCAGATGCAACAAAGGACAATGGGGAAGATAATCAGTAGAGTATGAGTCACCCAAATTCTCAGTTTATATGATAATGCAATAATGTAAAGCATAAATATATTGCACTTATTGTTTCATTAAAGTAACTGTAGAAATCTTAAGGGCCGATGTGTTTTACTTAATTTTATATCATTATGTTTATCAAATCAATGATGAACTGTCAAAACTGTCCATTAAATTTGCTACTTACTTATCAGGATTTTTCAAACTGTGTTTTTTGCAATGTTAGTCCATTAGTTGGTCGCATGGTCTCTCAATGAACTTTACCTTTCTTACTCTGCTCAGGCTACCATAACAAAATACCATCAAGTGGGTGGTTTAAACAACAGAAATTTATTTTCTCACAGTTCTAGAGGCTGTAAGTCCGTTATCACTACGCTAGGATGGTTGGTTTCTGATGAAATCTTGCTTCCTGGCTTGCAAACAGCCCCGTCTTGCTGTGTGCTCACATGGCCTTCCCTCAGTGTGTGCACAGAGAGAAAGAGAATGAGTACTCTGGTGTCACTGCTCAAAAAGGCACTAAGCCCATCCAAGCAGGATAATACCCTCAGGGCTACATCTCACTCTACTTAACCACTGAAAGGCCCCTACCATCACATTGGCAGGGCTTCAACATATAAATGCTGGAGGAACACAAGCATTTGGCGCATAATAATGCCTAATGAGAAAACATATATACCTAAAATGAGCTGAGTATTTTAAGAGTCTTCTTTCTTCTGGTCTGAGCTGATATTATTATGTCCATCACTGGCAGACTTCAGTAAAGAGCTTTCTTGATTTCTTTTCGGAGAGGTTAGGAGGTGGAGGTTCAGTTTTGTCTTCCTAATACTGATCTCTCTGGGTTCTCAGTATGACTTCTCAGGCCCAGACACACATGATCCTATGGAGAGTGAGTGTCCAGTCCACCTGTGTGTAAGAATTCTCCGAAAGAAGTATTGAATGGATGGTCAGCAGGATCATGCAGGAAACTGGATCACATTAATGTCAAGCTAACGTAAGTAATGCAAAAGAATATTCAACTTTTCCTTTCATGCAAGCCAAGTCTGATGGTATGGCTCATGACTTTCCTACCCGAAGGTGATAAATAGGGCAGGAAATAAGGCTGGACTCCATGTCGCCTGGCTTTCCTAACGTGACCAGACCTCCTCATCTAAGAGGTCTAAAAGTTGAGTAATTACAAATTCATTTACATGCATAATCCATCTTTACTAATTGGACCAAAGGCGGAGCAGCAGCAAGATGGAGGAGGTTGGACTCCTCCATAACACCACAGCTGACCCTTTGGGGGAGATTTCCTCATTTTTGCCTCTTGGCTTCCAACTGGATCAGGAGCACTTTTGTGCAACCTCTTTGTGAGAGACTCTAGAAGCTGGGATTTAATTTGGTAGAGTCTCCTCAGGAGTCTTTATTCCTCAGGGTGTCAGGACAACTCTCACACCACAGGAGAGTTCCTCACTTATTTCCACTTCAAAGGGGCATTAATAATAATCCTCCTTATTACAGAATCCAACCAGACATTCTCGTGTGATGATTAATTGAAAGGTGTTGTATTCTTTCTCTTTTCAATATATCATGTGCAATCATTTCATCCCCTAAAAATAAATGTTCTCTCTGTGAAGAAAGGGCACAAACAAAAATGTTTTGAAAAGTAATCACTTGTTTAAAAAATGGAAATTGGGCTTCTGTGTTGTAAGGAATGTATGTGCATAACAGTGAAATTCAACACTGGTAAATGATCTGACTACCTCAAAGTGAAGTTTTTGCCTTCCTACAGTGGCCTTTAACCCTGCCCTTTCCTCCAATCTGAGAAGAGCTGATGTTGATGGAACATATAATGGCCCCTTTCCTGTGTAGTAAAGTCAGCAATAAAGCTTAGTAATTAAGGGTACCAGGGAGGCCCAGCCCAGCAGGCTAGTGGTGTGGCGAACACTTTTAGAACTTCAAACAATATCAAAGTCACTGAGAAACGGGCCTAGCTCAGTTCTGGTTTGAATTAAGCTTCACTTCCACACGCACTTTTCAAATCCAAGCTCAAACAAGAAAGCCAAGGCCTTCTGGATTTCATTAGAGCCAATTATCTTATCTGTTTCATCTCAGGCCTGACCCTAAGGCTGGCAAACAGCTATTCAGTGCATTTGTGTGGTTGTTTGAGAAAGCCTCCAGTCAGCCAATGGCCCGAGGACCTGCTAATTAAAACACCGTTGCCCCCCTGCCTCTAGTGATTAAATATTTTCAAGCTTTTGTAAATAATTTTTCCATTCTTTGCCCCAAGCCTCAAAGGTCCAATACATGCAGTAATTTATTTAGTTTGTCAGAGAATACTGTTGGAAATAGGGTTATAATGGAACCTTTGGAAACTTTTATAAGTCTTCGTACTTCTGAAAGTGACAGTTTATAAACCAGCCAAATGTGTATACTGTTTCTGATGTAATTATGTCCTAATGGCCTTTCTCCTTTTGAAGTGATATAGTATATAGCAGGCTTACTTTTTGTCAATAATCATATTTCCTCAAATGTCTGCATGATATCTAGAGTCGGAATTTAATAAGGTCACTTAAGTCCTAGAAATTGTCTGAAGGTATATTGCCTTTATGTTTTTTGTCTGAGGGTGGGTCCCAGTAGCAAAGACGAGCTTGGGAAGATGAGGACTCATCATACCCTTGCTAGCTCTTTGCGGCAAGGACCTGTTAGAGAACACTAAGAATTCTTTCTAGAGCCAACTTCAGAGGAATCAGTAGGTGAAATGGTGATGCTACATCAGAAAAGAAAATATTTAAGGAGGAGAAGAACATTTAGAATTAAGATCACTGAATTAAAAACTTTTCCCAGACCTGATATATATTCAGAATGATCTGAGCTAAGATGGTTATCTTGCAACTGGGTTGTGAGCAGAGGGAAGACATTACGAACTTTCTTTGTAGCTCAGACTTCCACTAAAGCATGCTTGGGTTAATAAAAACCCCACGACACCCACTACGGCCTTTTAACACATGGATTTTGGATTTCGCTGCCTCCTAGGCTCCCGAAGCCTTAAACTGGCCCTTTCAATGACCACGTGTACCAAGTAAACTCCTCATTGACCGAAACACAGACAGAGCAGATGAACATACACAGATACTTCTCATCCTTTCTGCCCTGGGCACAGCTACAGAGACTCAGCTCTTCTAGTCAATCCAATATTGTTTTATTGGCGGAAAATAAAATCCAGGGTTTTGTTTGTTGTTGTTGTTGCTCTTTTTGAAGTATTACAAGAAAAATTTTCAGTAGGCTCATTAGTTGTATCCAGGGTTCACTCACACACCTATGAAAAACAACTACGAGACCAAACAGCTCTGCTTCTGTTGTTCTTAAAATGACACTTTGGTCTTATCCTAAATAATAGGCTTTTAATAAAAACATCCACCAAAGGCAAACAATTAAACAATACATAAAGCACCAGGGGGCAACCTCGTGGTTCAGTTACAGTCTGGAGCCATTCCAAAGGAGAGCATGTGGGTATTTTACAAGGAACAATACAATTCTCCAAAGTTATTATAAAGCAACAAAATTTTAAATTGGGCCACATAAGCCCTTCAAACTTGGTACAGGGTTTTATGCTCAGCCCTGACAATGGGATGATTTTTTTGCATCCTAGTTTCCTCTAAAGCATGTTTAGAGAATAATGCCAAATATATGTGTGTGTGAGTATGCACACATATATTGTTATTTCACAAGATGATAAATATTAATTTATTTTTTTAAAAAATTGACACAGTACATTAACAGGTGAGTGATTCTTCTTTCATATTATTAAGTTTTGGAGAGCACCACATATAAACATTTGATTGTTATTGTCATGTCTTCAAAAAATGAAACTAAATGGTATATATTAACAAACTTTTGGCAGATCAGTTCTCTGAATAACTTAGAATTTAATCTGTTAATTAAAACTGAGTCAGTAAAATATGACACACACCAGATTTTATTATTTCTGTCCCTGCCTTTTTCATCTACCGTGACACTTAGTAAAATTACAATTATCAGAGAGAAGGGATTCACTGAATAATTTCTTTTTTATTTTAGAAATCCTAGAACATAAGATGGAATTTACAGTGTCGGAAGCTTGTACAAGAAAGAGGACATGGTGATGTAAAGCAAAATCAGAAGCCTAATGAGACAACTCTAAATCTAAGAAACTTTCTGAAACTAAAAGTACAGAAGAATGGGAGACCAAGATCTCTTTGGGTTACGAAACTTTTAAATAAAATCTGGTTCTGTTCTATTTCTGCTCTTGGTTTTGAAAAGGTTCCTCTTCATTTCTTTGCCTTTGGTTACTATTCCAATAAGAATGCTAATTTGTTTTCTGAAATTCAGTTCATTTTAGTAATATTGCTTTTGTTTCAAGAAGTTAGAAACGAGCTACAAATACACATCCTAGGTTAACCAACATTTTGTTTTCAAGTGCAACAACACATTTCTCTAATAGAGAAGATAACATATCAATGCTATTTTTATGACTATCTTTTCCGCAGGTATTTTGGGACTCAAAATATCCTCTAACTGAGGTACAGATAGAAAATTCTGCTGAGCTTGAAAGTTGACTCAACCATCTGTCTCCCCTCTTCTCCCATCCACTTCTTATACTAAGACATATGAACATAAATGCCATTGAGAAATATGGCACAAGTGTCATTTTGCAAGTCTTTCCCTTCAGAAGTTGTGCAATTCATAAACTTACTGCCCTTCATAGGGCTTCACAACAGCAGTGATGCTCTTTGGAACTGAAGATGTTTGGACAATGAATACTCAGTACTGCAATGCCCACAAAAAAGATGGGCAGATTTCTTATGGATACAAGGACAAGCAGTTATCCCTCTAGAAGAGTGCCATAGAAGTTAGTATGTCTTCCTAAATGAGAACAGATGTTGATTCACATGTTTTATCTACATAACCTCAGATAATTGGGATAAAATATGGAAAAATGAGTTTATCAACCAGATGTCTTCTGTCATGCAAAGACTTGCACAACTCTCTGAAGGTCCTATCCACCAGATAATGGTGTAAACTTCTAAACAGAATTTCAGTTGGCAAAATTTTCATGAGGATGATTCCTCCACTTGGAAGCTCAATAAGTAAATTTCTGCTACTAAACCATTATACTTATCTAATTGTCAGAAAAGAAATCTAAATCTACAAATTTAGATTCATGGTATAGTGAGACAAACATTTGATATATTTTTTTACTCTCTATCATCTCAATAAATCTAGTAATAGTAAACTTTAGATGTAAAATCATGGAAAGGGAGAGTAATTATTCAATGCCAAAAAAACCTTCACTCTAAAACCCAAAGACATTAAAATTTGGTTAATAAATTGCTGTTCAATTAGGGAATAAGTAAACTTTTACTTTGGTGAGAGCTTTATCTTACCAGTTAATGAAACATAATCTTACTAGTAAACAAAGCATGAGCTTCATTAACTGGTAAGATAAATTCTGAAATTTGAAAATATTCACTAGAACTGAAAAAAGTGTAACTCCAGATTTCTTCATATTTATCTTCCTCTGGCTACATCATACCATATTTAACTGCACAACAATTTCACAATTACTAGATTAGATGATTTAGGTTGAAGACTTGATCTTAGCTGCTTGACAGTCCAAAAGATCTGCAGTTTCTGGCCTAAAAAGCTTCACAATAATATTTCATGGAAATATTTCATTTCCTGATATTACAGAGTATCACACGTATGTTGGGAGGGTTTGGTGCAAGGCAATTGTTTTACAATTCAGTATTTCATCTTGAAAATAAAACCAAATCATTTCTAGACACACAAATCACCTTCTTTCTTAGAGAGAACTTCTAAAGATAAGAGTTAATTAAACATAACCAACCTTTTATTAGTCCTTATTATTTGAAAAACTTTAATTGTAATACAAATATCTGAAAATTTTTGGTTTTATAACTATTCTAATGCAAAGAAAAATATTGCCTTAAATATTATAGTTGATCTGACCTTAGAAAATAATAATAATAATAAATTGTAACATTTCAACTATTTTTAATAGTTCTTCACTGCAGATGTCATTCACCTTTCAAAGTTTCAAGCACTTCCAGATACTTTCTGGACTTTTTACCTGAGCTCTGTACTGTCTAATAATATCATATCTCTTTGATGCTCAGCTCAAAAATCAAGTTTGCAAGTTTCCCGAGGAAGACAGGTGTGCATAAGATCAATTTACTCTCAAGGTCAAAGAGCAGAAATTCTAAGGGTATCTAGAGACACACACCTATGGAAATTGCAATTTTTTGATGAAAATTGGTACAATATGTTGCACAGATGAGAGAGGAAAAAAACCCTCTTAGCCTATGTTTATTTCTGAAGCTGAAGAACAGATAGAGTTGACAGCTTTCTGAAATTTATTCCTGTGGATCTTTTTCTTGTGACCTGCTTTGATAAAACTTCTTGAAACATCTCAACATGCTGAATATAGAAAATAAAATCTGGATCATGAATAGAATCATAGATCACACCAGCAGGAAATTCATGTGTTTATTGCAATAAAATATTAATAGATGAAAATCATGACTGCTTTGGTCCTATGATTGATTGACAGGTTCAGATTTGAAGTCCACATCTTCTTTGTTAGTTTAAGTCTTTCAGAAAGAAAAAATGTGGGCTTGATTTGTGAGGTTTGACAAATGGTCTTGGAAAGATAGTAGTAGGGCCAATTTGATATGTACAGTATTTCATATTGGCAAATTGTTTCAAGAAACTCCACCCTCTTTCCCAAAATGTCTTCGACATTCTTGGGAAAATACATACTATCATGAGCACAATATATTTGCTTGTCACTAACAATTGAGAATCCATCGCAAGACTGGAAAGCATCAACCACAGTTCTCAAAGACAAAATAAGATCCCAAATCATTTGGCAGTATTGAGTGTGATTTTTAGATGACAACAAATCATTCTTTATTTCAAAATAAAATCTGAAAGTCCATTTATAACATATGTTTTATTAAAATTTAGTTTGGTATTTCCCAGATTTGATCACATACCCCTTCAAAAAAATCTAAATACATACATAAGAAGAAAATATATTTCTTTTAACAAAGTTGAAAAAATATATATCTCATTGTAAATAGATTGGTTACCAAAAGAAAAAAAACATGTTTTAATTTTATAAACTCTCTTACTACATCAAGAAGAGGGGAGGCATGAAGAGAAGTGGCTTGGAGAAATTATATGATACAAGGGTAATGAAAATCTAGGAGACATTTTTCCATTTTAAAGTAGTGATACCAGTTAAGATGACCAAGCCAAAAGTTGGGTAGATGAAAAGGAATCTGTGAAGAATTTCTCACTGTATTATTACTTTGTCATCTCCTACTCTTGATAGAGGAACTACAGTTTATAGTTTGGGGCCAATGAGTGCTGTCTCCACAATCACACTTGCTGCCACAAATCCCTGATCGCCACTGATCAGCTGTGTGACCTCAGAAAGCCTACTGAAATTCTAGAGGCTTGGTATCCTTATCTGGAAAATGAGAGCACTGAAACTCAAGAACTTGTAAAGATTTTTTAGTAATAAATAACTAGCAAAAATTAAATCCTTAAAGAATGCTATATATTACTGTGATATTATTATCATGTTGTTATTTTTACACTGGTATTATTCTCAATTCATATAGCATGGAATTACATTAAATATAATAAAAATAAGAACAACAATCATAAAACAAAATTTACTTAGTTGTCATTACTAAAATAGAGAACCTAAATGTTTACTTATGGTCCCATTTCATGTCTTAGAATGTAACAAACTCTTTTTTTTTTTTTTTGAGTTGAAGTCTCACTCAGTCGCCCAGACTGGAGTGCAGTGGCCGCTCCCGGCCACCGCAGCCTCGACCTGCTGGGCTCCGGCAATCCTTCCACCTCAGCCTTCCAAGTAGCCGGAATTACAGGCATGTGCTACCACGCCCGGCTGATTTTTTTTTTTTTAAATTTATTGTAGAGATGAGGTCTCGCTGCCCAGGCGGGTCTTGAACCCGCGGGCACAGGCAATCCACTCACCTCAGCCTCCCAAAGGTGCAGGATTACAGGCTGAGCCACCGAGCCCGGCTACAAACTCTTTTTTCAGTTTATACATATGACAAGAATATTTAGAAGTCAGTCCTCTAAAACTAATTAGAATAATAATGATATGTTTGATAAAATAACAGTGGGAGAAAATAAAATATTGTATTTATTTATGTGTCCTGCCCCATATTATCTATCAGTCCACGGTAAACCTAAGCACACTGAGAAAATTCTATGGTGACCGTTATTGACTAGTTGTCTGAGGAGCCCTTGCTCCACAAATATGACAATAAAAGGCTCTATTAAGTTCTGCACTTAAGTTAAATGCACATTTTTTTTCAATTTTTGTCACAAGAAGGGGAGGAATCAGCAGAAGCCATGACTTCTATTTTAAAGACCATACAGCAGGAACAGAATTGACCATTTGACAAACTCCAAATAGACATGATGTCTGGTCAGATTTCCAATCACAGTTTTGCACTAATGGATTTTAGATATGCTTATATCATTAAAGAAAAAAATTATGACCCAAAGACAGAAGAAAGGGTCCCAAACTGTTGGGCTGTTTACATGTGCTCAAATGGTTCAAATGTTTTGACTCTGTAGCAAAAACTGTGAGCTTCTAAAATTATAGTATGTTTTATGGCCTAATTATTTGAGCAAGCATACATTTACAAGCACATAATATTTTGATTAAACAGAGATACTTCATAAGTCAATGAAAGAAAAAAATAGCTATTTACAATATTAACAATAACATTTCTGATTAAATATTTATTTCACAGATTAGATAACTTTCTTAAATTTCCCTTTTTAATTAGTACGCTGACAACCTCTGTGAACTAGAATCATTCTGGATCAATTTTCCCTTAAGATGAACTTCCCTGAAGAATTGATATTTGTCTTTTAGAAATACTTATAAATAGCAAATATTAATTAAGGTAGCTACAGACTATAACATATTGATTTGGAGAGAAGATTTTTAAAAATCAGAACTTGTTTGCATCTAAGGAACCCAGGTCAATAACTCTATGATATCTCATTCGCTAGTCCTCAATATATGCCAAGTGAGTTATTTATTACTCCATCAAAACTCCCATAATGTAAGGAGATTGTACTTCTTTTTAGAACTTAAAAGTCTACACAGGGATTGCCATTCATTCATTTATTATTTAATAAAATAGACATAATTTCAAGGACTACTACTATCTTTCTTATACATTGGAAATTACTACTTAAAAAAAATTTAGAGGTGTTTTCCTTCCTCATTAGGTTTAAGACGAAACATGAGATACATATTTTTTCTCACCTACTATAAACAAACCATTAAATGAAATCATATAACAAAATCACTTTAACGTTTGCATGACTCTTAAGAAAGTTAGCCTTTAGAAAAAAATAATGTGTTCAGTCCTCATTGAGGGACTATGGAGAATATAGGACCATTGGAAAAATTTTTTTAATTAATTGGAATAGAGATTGCTTAGCAGGCATTCAGCAAAATATTTGTTGAATACAGAGGAGTCTGACATTGTTATAACCAAATTTATGGATGGTCAGAGTTCTTTCTGAAGCATACTTCTTGAGAAGTCAAGCGATATCATGTAGTTCTCTCAGGATTTTGTTGGAATCACTTAATATCAGAGCTTTTTGATGCTTCTACTGTAGTCAGCATTATTGTCTCTCTCTTCTCTGACTCATTCATTTATGCATTGGTTGACTCATTTAACCAGTGTTATTGAATAGCCCTTCTTTGCCGTGTTGGGTGCTAGGTATCTGTGCCTTTGGTTGGGAGGCTGTGGGGACATAAAAGCCTTACACTTTGGTAAAAGGTTACTATACTTAATCACTTTTATCACTCCTTAGAATTTTAACTCATAAACAAAAGAGAGTAGCAATGTGGTGTGACAGAAAGAGCATGGATTTTAGAGTCATAAACTGAGTTCACATCATAGCCCTTCCAATTAGTAGGTTCTGTGACTGATATAAAACACTTAAGAATCAGCCATAATTCCTATAAAGTTTCTAATTTAGGACCTGGCATGTAAGACCTCAATACAAATAATCATAATTATTTTATAAATGGTAACCTTGGAAATATATCTCAGTTGAACATAAAGACATTTGATATGACTTGATAGCTTCAAAACTCTCATGAATAATCTTAAGTATACCCTTCAATTTGATTGTTTCAGGGGTGAATGGTAACTAGTCGTCTGAAATAATTGAGATATCCTATTATATTTTTAAAATTATTTTTAATTATTATTATTATTTTTTGCATCGGAGTCTCACTCTATTGTCTAGGCGGGAGTGCAGAGGATCATGACCACCGCAGCCCCGACCTGCTGGACTTAGGTGATCCTTCCACCTAAGCCTTCCAAATGACAGATCTACCTGTGCATATCACCACACCCAGCTAGATTTCTTTTTTTTAATTGCAGAGAGGAGGTTTTGCCAAGACTGTTCTCAGACCCCTGAGCTCAGGCAATCCTCTCGCCTCTGACTCCCAAAGTGCTGGGATTACAAGCATAAATCACCATGCCCAGCGATTTAAATATACATATATATATATTTATAAGCTTGTAGCACACATAAAATGTTTAGTTTGTTTACAGTTTTTGTTTTGCCATAGAGAAAGCACACAAGGAACCACAAGAACAATATATGATAAATTTTGGCTGGTAAAATAAGCAGCCATCTTATATCCCACTATAAATGCAGCTGCTTCAGAGAGAGACTTTCCTTCTGAAGATATTTATCACAGTCCAGAAACAATGAAAAACTAAGAAAAAGAAAAAAAGGCATCATTTACTTTTTTCCCCACCTCCATTTCCTGCACCCACACACAGATGCCAGAAAGATATTCTGTTTTAATACTGGGAAACAAGGATTGTTTTAAGAAGAATAAGCTTATAAAATAATACTACATCAAAAAATATTTAGGAGTCCATCTGACTAAAGTCCATATTTACAAAGGAGTAGATGCATAGATAGATGGGCTGTAAAATACATCACCAAGTATGATTCATTTTCGTTCCGCCAATTCCACTTTCATGCCCTTGAGCCCACAGAGAAAGATCATTTCATGATTTCATGTACTTCACCATATATTCTCTCTGCCCAGTCAGTATGAATTCCTCCAGCTCTAGTTCATTTTTTTCCTTTGAAAAATCCCGCTAATACTTAAAAACCCAGATGGAACAATACTTGATGAAGCCTTTTCTGAAATGCTTCAGGAAGAGTTCATCACTGTATCTGCACTAAGCATGTCTGTTCTCTAGAACATGTTTCATGTCTATCATGATCCCAAGTGCACATCACAGTACCTGGCATATAATATGTGTTCAATGCATGTTTTTGAATGAATTAATTACTTGTTTGACTCATCCATAACAAATTCACAGTACTTTTAAATGTCGAGTAACAGACATGGTATAGTTCAAAATTGACAGGATTATTATAGTTCAAATGAGGCTCTTTAATCGCTATGAACATTAAAAATCACAATTTTAAATTTCTATAGCCTAACTGAATAGTGTCACTTCTTCTCTAAGCTTAAGTAACAGGACCCACACTAGGAAGTTTAGAAAAGTTTGCTAACAGACTGCGGACAGTTTGTTTGTCCACAGTCCAGTCAAAGAGAAGGTGCCATTCTTAATGACAGTCAGTCACATTCAGGCATACTTAATTCACTTACCTTTTCCATCACAAGACAATATGCATTTACAATATTTAGTAAGAATGATTGTCTTTAAATAAGTTCTTTAAAAAAAAAAGTAGCCGTCAATTCACTTTGTGATGTGAGAAAAAACAGACACAAAATATAAATTGTCCTTCACTGCTGTGCATGTATGGTTCATTTGTACATAAAGCTATAATACCATATATAGTATTACAGTAATAAAAATCTAGCAATTCTACATTACAGATTCATAGATACAATAAAATATGCTCTAGTAAGGTTGAGAACTTAATGCATATCATGCAAGTTACAAAGTTAACTTGGGATGTAGCAAATAAATCGAACATGTGATATAATACTAAAGTCAATTATCCTATTAGAGTTCCTTGAAGATATTAATAATGTTTGTGAATGTGCAATTGTAGTCAAAGAGACTACAGTTTTATAGCATGAAAACTCATATAGTTTGATTTCTTAATATAATTTTTTCCTTTACTCCTCATTGAAGCAAAATATCTTCATAGACAAGTTGACAGAATGTAAATTTATTCTAGCCATTTTTCTATAAATATTGCATACATCTCTGTGTATATTTTCCCTCAAAGTACACATCTGGAATATGGGTAGAGTTTTCCTTTGTTTCTTAAATACCCAGCCATATTTATTTATTTATTTTATTTTAAGTGAGAAAGCAGGATTTATTGAGAGGACAGAAAAGCTCTCACAGTGGGAAGGGACCCGAGGGAATTGCCCAATTTTAAATGCATTTTTAACAGATATTTTCTACCATTTTTTCTTAGATCTATTGTCTAATGAGAAATGACTTTCAATTGAGAAAATGAAGTATGCTTACACAGGACAGCAGAAACCACAAAAATTCCATTTTATTGAAAAATGTCTTAATTAATTCTCCAAGTTTCAAATATATGATCAATAAGATTTTCTTCCTGGGGATTTACAAATGATGAATTTCAAAACTATGACTACCTCTAAAATTTCTTTTCATGGAGTTATTTGCTTCTGCTTTCAACTAAACAAAACACCCAAGAAATTGTACAATACCAACAGGCTATAAACTTCACCTAAGATCTTGCAAGGGAAGCACATGGTGACATTTCTCCTTAAAACACAGACCTTTCCAAAGCTAATATGTATATTTTTAATTTCAGAGAAGAAATGCTCATTTTTAAAATTCTATCTCAAAAAAACCTTTGTATTTGTTGCTTCTTGCTTAAATTAATTTTTTAAAAAATTCTTTACTTAGAGAAAAAGAAGCAGAATGCTGTGTGAATACATTTCATTTGCTCCTCCATTTTGTGGACATCTGAAAAGAGCAGTTAATTAGTTGATGTTTTAATGTGAATGAAAAAATACACAAAATACATTTACTCTGCCATCAAATAAGACTGCTTAGGTCAATGTTCCTAAACTGAGCTAGCTCCTTAGGAATATGAATGCTAAACGGTGCTGTGTTAAAAAAAAGGAATTCTACAGTCCGCTTAAGTTTGGAAAATGCCTGTCCAACAAAATTAAATAGCTAGTAAAGAGCTTCTCAGAGCAATTAGTATATTAATGTCATGCCATATGTTATAGCAGGCAGAATTTTACAGAAATAACTATTTAATAATAAAATCTGCTTTTCTCCTTGTTTGTGGGGGTGAAAGAGAAAAATGTCTTGGCTATTGGCCAAATACCTGTATAACTAAAATTAGGTCTTGATATACTTTTTTTCTTACACATATTCATGTGTATCTTTGGAGTCATACTTTACTTTAGTTAGATATTTGTGTTTTTCGTTCACATTTGGTGTTATTTCCATGGATGTTTGTTTTTCAATTTGCCACTTTCAGAGAGAAAGAAGTACCAACCTGAATGCTTCGAGGTACTCAACATCTCCCATGGGGGGATCAAGGCCACCTGTCCAGGCAATATTTATGTTGTATCCTTCTCCAAGGCCTGTTCCAACCTGGGAAGAGAAAAGCCACAGTGGCTAGACAAGACGGCAAATAGAGGAAAGTAAGAAGAGAAGAAAACAACCACATGGGACCTCTTGAAACAAACATCAAACAACACGTCAAATCAACCCAACCTTGCTTGACAACCAGTGCTCTGGGTTATGCACTTGTTCTGCACTGGTTCTTGGTCCCGCGGGACAATTCAGTAATCTCGTGTAATTTAAAACACCAGCAAAGGACAAGAAAATTAGGGGTAATCATGCAATGCAATTACTTGAAAGATACAAATAAAAGTGGGGCTCTAAAGAAATAAACCGAACCTCATTTGGGGCTCCACTGCCGGGGAAAAAGTTCCCTTCATCATAGCGATGGAGTGAAATGTACAGGATGCTGGGGTCAGCATAAAAGGCCTGCTGGGTACCGTTTCCATGGTGAACATCCTACAGGGAAAAGAAAACAGACGACTAATACAGTCAGGTCTAACTCTGTGTGGAGGCTACCTTTCTGATTTCTAGTTCCCTGTCTTTCTGTCCCACTCTTCTCCTTTTCTGTCTTCTCACTGGGTCCCTCTTTTTCTTTCTCCCATTCAGCCTGCTTCCACACCACCCCCTTTACTTCCTGAACTTTCAGGCAAATTACCCTTTAATGCACTCATTTTTTAAACTGGCTTCTAAAAATCAGGAAACCACAGCGAGCATGCCCTAGAGACTCCAGATGAGCAGTCATTGAAAAAGCCCAGTCCTTTGGTACAATTAGATATTTATACACCGGCTCTTTGTACTCTTTGCTTCAGTGATGGAATCTAGCATCCTGTTTTATGGAGGAATTTTATGACTTATTAACTGCCAACAGTTCATAACCCCTCAGGCTTAATTAACTAGCCTCATTGGCCTCTGCAAAAAAAGACTAATGTTTAAACTACAAACTAGTATTTTGCAGAAGGATCTATGGCTTACAGAGCATTTTCGCAATTCTTGACAGAACACTAAACATACGTGTATGCATTGATTTGCCAAGTCCCACCATTAAGGTCAAAGGCTTTGCAACCAGCTGAATAAATTGGCTTTCTTCAAGCATTCAGTTCAGTTAGCAATCCCTCAGCAGTTAGAATGGCTTCAAAAGAGATGCCAGATGCAAAAAGGACTTCATACTTCATTTTGGTAAAATAGTAACACAGGCGTTGAAGACACAGGAGCATGAGCTCATTAACTCTTAAATCATTTGGCCCAAAGCAGAAAGATGGCATGGGACTTTGTGTAATCTTATGCAATCTGCTTAATTTTAATATCATATCATGATTCTCTTCCCAGCTTTCTTCCTGTTCTGTTTTCCTTTTCCTAAACCACTCACTCTTCCCACTCAGAAGAAAAAGAAAAAAAAAAAAGACTGTCATTAAAATTAATGAAAAATATTTAGGACATTTGTATATTATAATGAATTAAAACTACTAGCATTATTTCAAATATCTTCACTGAAAGTCCCAGGTGTTAAGGACCTCAATTTATATGATTTCTAATATCTTTTGAACAAAAGTAAAGTGTATCCTTTTTAAAAGCTTTTAATCTACATGTTAGTATTTAATAGCATATTATCACTACATCTTTAACATACATAGTTTCTAGTTCTGTTATTTAAAAGTTTTGACAACTTGCAACTATATACTTATATTGTACTTTATGTCAGTAAGAATCACACTATTTTCAACGATTCCTAGAATTTTTAAGTCAGGCTGTATGAAAGAAACTTGTAGTAATTATTTAATAATTGTATAGAATATGTGGTATTATTTCTAATTTAAATGATAAGTAAACTGAAGCTCAGAGAGTTCCAGTAATTTACTAAGACTATGTAGAGAATAAATTGCAAGAGTGAGTCTTGTTCCACATCTTATTCTGAAGGTCAAACACTTAACCTTTATTTGGTTAACTTAAACTTAACATTTATTATCTTCTTGATCCTCCTGGCAAATCTATGAGGTGAGTCTTTGTCAGTCATTATTTCTCCTTGTGGGTTTCTATAACTTGTCTCCAGTCCAGTATTTCTTTGCTAGATACAACCAGAGCCTCCTTTTGGTGAGTTCTGAAAACCTACACTGAACTTGCCATCCGTGGTGTAGACATGCAATATTATTTTCTCCCTTTTGAATAGTAAACATATTCAAAATTAATTAAGGAATCATAGTATCGGGGCAGGTATGCATCAACCTAGAGACTTGTTCCAGCTAAAGGCATACACATCAGAAAAAAAAATTACTGAAAATGTACTAATTCTTGGATTTCTGAATATTCAAAGGAAATCAGAGCAAAAAAAAAGCAAAACAATTTTTCTTTACGTCAATAAATATGAAACAGCTTAAGCCAATATATCTTTTGTGTTGGTTATTGGATATCTAGACGATAGACAAACCAAATATTTTGAAAAACAACACAGAAGGAATGCTTGCATTTTTCCTATAAAATAACTGTATTAGTGAGGGTTCTTAAGACACATTTGCTCTGAGGATAAATGCATTTACAATTTGAAAAGCAGAAAAATACTGTCATTGATTACTATTGTTTCTCTAGGGACAATGTAAAGGTTTATTTAAGAAGGTCAAAAGATAATATGTTGTCTAAGATATAACATTACTGGTTCTTACAAAGGTGTTAGGCACTTATTAGTGCATACATTCCTAAATAAGAAATACAGTCTTGTCCACAGCATAATAAGGTTTTCAACAGACATTGTTCATTAAAAGATATAAATTCTCTCTTTCTAATACTTGGGTAATCCTTGATTCTATATTCATATTCATCAAATATTTAGAGATAAGGGTTAATTAAATCCAAGTATGTCTATTGTTTGGGGCAACAACTTACAGTATAGTCTTGAGGATCTCTGCTTAATTTTTTCAGTTTTCCTTGCTGCAAAATATTCATACAAAGTACTGGCTTCTCAGGTATAATCTGAAACTTGTTTCTCCATAGCAACAAATACATAATAGACTAAGATAAGAAAATTATTGGTGATTATGAGATGTGAAATAAAATGAATCATTAAAAACCTCAAAATAGACTTTGTATCTAAGATATGCTGGGAAATGCTGAAAAATAATTTCAGCATTTTACTGATTAAAACATAAACTTAGAAAATTGATTCTGTACAGGGACTCAGAACCAATATATTTCCATTACTATGTTAAAATAGATTTGCATAATTTATATATTCTACCAGCTAATGTTATATCACTCCTAATAATTTAGCATAGAGACTTGTGATAAAAATATAAATGCATTTGATTAACAATGCAGTTTTCCAAATCAAAGGACATTTGAATTGACTTTTCTTTTTACAAAGAGAGCCTAAAAAGTATTATTTTCAAACTAAAAGTCATATAATCTAAAAGCTACCTGAGTCACACAGGCAAATCCTAATTCTAGGACAAGTCAATGCCCTGAACACAATGGCTGTTCTCTTGCAGGTTGAAAAACCTGCTCCCTCTACACCTGCTCCCCCTACACATTCATCTGAATATGTTTGGAACCTTCCTTAGAAAGAGAAACTTAATAAATAAGCTTCACAGATCAACTGGAATCATTTCTGCCTAAAATATTCAAGGCCTCTGAATTTGGCTGTGACCCCAAATAGGAGGTGAATTAGAACTCTGGTTCTGTATTTGCTAGGCATGTGAAAATGCTGAAACATTTTTCAGCTGCTGGACAATGGAGTGGCTTTGCCATCTATTGGCACTCGGGTTTGTGGAGTTAGTTCACACCCACCAGTTAATGTTAATGACTTTGGATGTGCAGGAATGAAGCTCTTTTGCCATTGAAGAACCCTCTCCTCTTCTCCTTTGCTAACTAGCAGAAAAGACCTGTCAGCCAGGGAAAACGGATGTCTCAGGGCCACGTGGCACTTTAAAACTTCCTTCTCGGCAGCTGGAAGAAATAGGAATTTCCTCAAAGTAGCCCTGCAGCTGCAAAATTTGGAAGACTTGAAAGTAAGAATATGTGGGCTGGTGGTGATCTCAGAGGCAACCCTTTGGACAGAACTTCTTATATTTAAAGACTCTGAAACAAAAACTCCTCATCTACTGCAGCCTGTTGGGAAATCAGGATTCTTTATGATTGGATAATAGAGCAAATTCATTATCAAAGGAAAGTAAGCTTGCAGGAAACTCCTTGGAGCTACCAAGTAACTTATTTTATAAATTGTGTCAAATTTTCTTCTGCTGTTTTTTATTCTTATACTGTATTAATAATCAAAAACAAAATTTTGAATATAAATTCTCTGAAGTACAAAGTATCTATCACACAGGAGACAGTTTAGCCTTCAAGTCTATTGTATAATTCACTACTTTTTAATTTGACCATCACAAAGGTGCTTTTAAAGAAGACCCTTAACAGTTTTTGATTATCTTCACAGAACCACAAATGGTAGCAGAGGAGATTCTTCAGAAAGTAAATACTAAATGATTCTTAAGGATAGGACAGAAAGCTGACTAATCACCTTCCCACATAATTTTGACACATTTAGAAGCTAGACAATTTTTTCCCACAATCTATGGTGTTCATCTACTTATTTTGTGTTTGTTTTTATCATGTAGTATCAGGGTCTCAGTCTATCACCCAGATTAGTAATGAATCCCTGGATTCAGGTGATCCTCCTCCCTCAGCCTCCCAAGTGCTGGGATTACAGGCATGAGCCACCGTCCCTGGCGGCCTTCACTTGTTATCCTTTCTTCAAGTTTTTGGCTTAACTCTCTAGCATAGACCTTACAGAACTAGGCACACATTAAATTATTTTTAAATGTTAATATCTTATAAATTATGTAAAACAGTAACTATTAACTGCTTGAAATGTCATTTTAAATGTAATGGGAAAACATGTAAGATTTTGCCGCTGTAGCATATCTAGGCCTTCAACATATTTCTTTAATGGTGAACTATGACCTACATTGAATCTTAAGCATGCTTGGAAAATACACGGGTTTCAAGATTCTTCACTCCAAATGCCTGCAGAAATGCTACAATACAGTGTGCGGAAAACATCTATTCCCACCAAGCACTACAAATGTGTATCAGTCTTCCACCCCTCTTATCTTCATTTTAACTTAGCTAAGTATTTCTTCACATGGATTTGTTTGTGCTCTCTCAACCCTTTGGTGTGCCTGCTTAACTGAATCTGAGGGCTGGAGGGTGAGGCCACGACTTCCAATAAGATTTAATTATGAGTGCAGATATGAACAAGATTTAGACTATTAAGGCTTGCACTTCAAAAAACCCTTTAACATATTTTGCCTTTAAATCTTTTATCACCTGCAAAAATTAATTAAGAGCAGATGTAGCAGGTTCAGTTTGGATGCCAGGGTTCATTTCCTGTCTATGCTTTGTCAGACAACCTATTACACCTCCTCATGAACTAGAGGCACGCCGAAAAGGGGGCTCATAAATCACCATTCTGTTCTCTTTGCCCTTTCCTGGGTTGGTCCTTTTTGTATGGGGCAGATCTCCAGCTCATTATTCATGAATACACTATAGACAACATGCCAAGTGTCATCTGCTTTTAAACAAACCATTTGTTAAACAAATTATAACTCTATAGTGTGAGAATGCATCATGTTCAAATGCAAGGCTACTCTAATGCCTCTGACTTTTAATCACTCAGGGTTCCTGCAGGGAATCATCCCAAACTGGCATCTGGGATCTGAGATCTTTTCAGTAAGAATGACATGCTGACTTGTTTTAATAATATCACTGTTGCACAACAAGCAACATGATTGCTAACCAGGGGAAGTGGCCAATTGGTTACCAAAGCAACAGCATTCTTTCCAGCACATCTGACTATTGAGTGTATATTCTGTAGGGAAAAGTAAATTCAGGTTCTGTTGGGTTATTTTAACTGTGGAAGTATCAATTCATTTAAGGATCATAAAAGTTGCCCTGATCTGCGCCTTCTTCTCATTAAATTGCAGTTAACACCATGAAAGTGAAACGTGAATGTTTATGGTTTCAGAACTGCAATCCTGAATTTAATGAGTTTCCACATTCAAAGGAAACACACCCTTCAGTTGTTTGCAAGTGCTAAACGCAAGACAACCTAACAGAGAGATACAAATCCATTCCCCTTTATCTAGAGTCACTGAAAATGCAGCTCTGGCCAGGAATACATACCAGATCTACAATCAATATCTTGCTTATATTTAG
The DNA here is from genome assembly GCF_000164805.1 of Carlito syrichta. Classification (NCBI taxonomy): domain Eukaryota; kingdom Metazoa; phylum Chordata; class Mammalia; order Primates; family Tarsiidae; genus Carlito; species Carlito syrichta. The sequence continues at coordinate 371,942 of NW_007245668.1, read as the reverse complement.
TTGGTCTCTCAAGTATTTGGCGGTAATTGCAACTGAATTAAAAAAGCAGAACCCCCTGTGGAATAGAGAAGAACAGAGAAATAAGAAAGCAAATCATCCAGGAAAACCATTATAAATAATGTTCAGAGCGTTTTTTTAAATGCTATATGATCTCTGAAGCCATAAATCTGCTTCTGGGAGTACCTCGCAAGATTTTTCAGTCCATCTGCTAACAATTAGAGGCTTCAGAAACATGCATGGGGCAGGTGACCGCCAGGAATCGTGGCGTTAGAGATGGCCAACAGATCCTGGTACTTACATGGCAGTGGATTCTTCAGCATGATGGCCAGGGGGCCTCACAACAGCAAACCCATTCTGTAGGAACAAGACAGGTTTTCAGTGGTCAGATGTGGGCGGCATGGTTTGGATCTCCATGTACAACAGGGCATCAGGTAAACACACACAAAACTGAAGTCTCCTCGATGTCACTGACCTTGATTTTGTGTCCCCATTACCAGTCATAGCATGAACAGAAGCAATACATATGATCACATTTTCTCAGATCATGTCTCAAAAACAAGGATCCCATGGAATTCAGGGAGGAACAGGAATTTGGGAGTTATACCTAGCTCTCAAACACACATATCAACTGTTAAACTAGTATGATTCATTAGCAAGAACAACCTCTTATTTTATGACATCGATATCTGACAGAGAGGAAATTCACTCTTGGTGCAGGTTTAAGTCAAAGTTTGGAAAGACCAGGGAAGATACAAAGTGAAAATTCTTTAGCTGGATTCCCTCAATGGTTATTTTCACTCCAATGTCAGTAAAATGATAAATTTACACCCACACACTCACAAAGACACAAAAGAAACCCCAGAAAGGTGAAAAAAAAGAACAATGGAAAGCCCATATTTTTTCCAGTCTATAAATATAGCTTGGATGGCCGCCAATACTTGCAACTTTATTGGATTCCCTAAGTCAATTTCTAGGCTATGTTCTGGAATTTTATAAAGAATTCCAGGGCTGAGAAGCAATAGGATCTATCCATGATCAAGAAATGCCTTAACCTCCAGATTAGTTGGAATGCATCACGGAAAGCTGAAGTAACTTCGGCATGAAGGCAGGGAACTATAAATCCTTGCAAAGCTAGCATGCTAAGAAAAGTTGGGTTGTTTGACGTGAAAAATAATCATTTATCACATGTTTCACACCACCTTTCACTTAACTATGGCTCAAGAAACATGCTCACAAGAGAATGTTTCTTTAATATACAATCCCAGAAACTTTTGAAATAGTTTTACTATGCCCTAGGGATTTTTTTCTTTTTCACATCCTTCACTGCAAGTATAAAGATATTGAGAAAACTAATCTATTCTCTAGGTCTTTAACCACACATGCATTTTTCTACAATGTTATGTTACAGTCTTAACACACAATGAGTTAATTTGCTATATATCTTGTTGAGTATATATAATGAAAATCTCAAGCAAATTAGAAGTTAAATAACACAATACTAATTAAAAATCTAGGAATGGTGATAAACACATTACTGTTCTTCTTAAGGTACTTACTATCTCTCTGGCAATAAAAGACTAATATGAAAGAAACTCTTAATGAGCAACACTAGACAATAGAGATTAAAATGTTAATATTGCAGAATGAGACTATAGAGTGCTATAGGACTTCTGAGAACAGAGAATTCAGTAAAGATTATGATAGATACAATAATAGTTCACTTGGAAAACAATACTTAGAATGAAAATTAACAACAAATATATAATACAAGGTGATATAACTAGCATGTAAAGAGCTTTTATAATTAGATTAACAATATAAAAATATATTTTCTAATTAATTTAAAAATATCATGTTTTATGGGTAAAGGGAATGACTAAACAGTACAAAGAAAACATTCAGTGACCAAAAAATATTCAACTTAATTAGTAATCAAACTCAGCTGAAAGCCCCAATAAGAAGTCATTTTTTTCCATATAGGAAATTATAATCCTAAAAAATGCTCTATGCTGACAATGCAGTAGTAACTTATACATTAGTGTCTTGTTTATAGAAGGATAATTTATTATAGTCTTTCTGGAAAATAATGCACCTCTATATATGCAGTGCCTTTAAACACATTCACACTCTTTGAATTTCTAATCTACTTAAACAGTTTTTGCCCTAAGAGTGTTAGTCACTATGTATATAAGCAATTATATAGAATATAATATTTATATACAATAGGAAAAATGGGAATTGCCTAAGTTAGTTGAGAGACTGGTTAATGAATTATGGTACCTTTATGAGAATATAAGATAGTCATTAAAAGTTTGTTATAAATATTCAGTGAAACACAAAATACTTTAGAATATTAATTTTTAACGTGTTGTTGTTAATATACACAGTATGATATAGTGAGGGAATCATATGGAATTTTTTTAACTTATAATTTCATATATTGTCCAAATGATTTTATAGCAAAAATGAGTTATTTCAGAATGAAAAAATACTATAAAACCAAGAGAGAATGTTGAAAGGTAGATATTAAGGGGTCTTACCAGAAGAGCTGTGTTTACATAGGCAAACAAAGGATTAAAGGGTATTCTGGACAGAGGAAAATGCATGAATTCAAAGAAAGAATTTTAGAAAGTATTATCAAAGGAAGTCAATCTGATTACAATCCATGCTAAGGAAAAAATGGAAATGAAATCTCATAAGTAATTAGCTGAAATATGGAAAACAAAACCCAAATAGACTTGAATTCCATCTTCCTCTTTACTCTTACAAATTCCTTGAGTAAAGAGTCTGCTTTTCATTTCAGAAACCTCTTCAGTACTGCCACCATTCTGCTAAGCTGCTTCTGAATCTGCTTGACCTTAGACTGCAAATATCTTCTTCTTGCCAGTATCAACAACTCTTTTCTAAGTCATCATGATCTACTAAAAGCTACCAGTGTATCCTTAGAAACATCAAGCTCCTATGTATTCCATACCTTTTCTGAGTACCCCTTCTTCCTCACAAGGTTGCTTCTCCTACAATCTGCTCAAGTAGTAGCTGTTTCTCCTCTCCCACCTCACAAATCAACCTGTAGCACAAGGAGAACTGGTGTCTCCTTGTTTCTTCACTGCTGTTTTGAGAGCACAAAGCCCACTGTACTCACCCCACAACACTGTCTTGTGGAAAAGGATTAGATAACCCAGAAAAAGGCAAGATAAGATAGAACAAAATAAGAGATCGGAGATTGAATCCTAAAGCATTCCACTCCCTTTTCCTCCTGTTACACTAGAGGAGGTGTTAGTTCTCCAAAAGTATGTCTCATTACTCGCAATTTGGACCCTATCCCTTCCTGCTTTTCTACCATAACTTACCAAACTTTTCATACTAACACATTAATTCATATTAAAATTACCCTCTAATTTATGTGGATTTCATCTAGATTTAAATTAGCTTATTTCTGCATATATATATAGATATAGATAGATAGATAGATAGATAGATGATAGATAGATAGATATAGATAGATACAATCTTCATCCTCAATCCCAATTCCTCTAGTTGTCACACTATTTCCCCTTTTGAACAGCAAACTCTCTTGAAAAAGTGGTCTATCCTATTGTCTCCTTTCTCCTTTTTCCCACTTTTGCCTCAGTCATCAACTTCTAATTTCTCTTCCAACCTCATTAGTCCACTAAAGATGCTATTACAAACGTCACCAATGGCTGCCCTGCCAGTGAATCGAAAGTCATTTTTATTATCTCAGTCTGTTGACCCTCAATAGCTTTCAACACTATTGGCTGCATCTTCCTTTTTACAAGACTCATCCTTTAGCTTCTATGACTTCATACTCTCCTGGTTCTCCTATCTCTCTTTCCAGTTCCTGATCAGTCTTCCCTGAAGGCTTGTACTGAGTCTGCTAGTTAACTATTAAAGTTACTCAAGTCTTAGGCTTCTCTTCTCTTCCTTTCACACCTCCTAGGCAATGCCTCCACTTTTATGAATTCAACCATCAGTCATCATCAGATACTTCACAGATTTCTACCCCCAGGATGGAGTCTACTCTGAACACCAGATCAATATGTCAGCCTAACTACCACTATCACTTCAATACATCAAGATAACTTAAAATTCAATATATCCAAGATCAAACTCCAATCTCCTCCCAGCCTTTTCTAACTTAACAATGATACCATGAGTCATCCAGTGACTCAAGTCAGGGACCAATGAGTTGTCTTTAATGGCTCCCTTTCCCTAGGTTTCCTCCATCTCATTTCAATGCATGGCAAATTTCTCTTGATTTTGCTTTAAGTATCATTCAAATTTGTACATTTATATCTCCATTCCTTGAACATTTTGCCTTTTAAATTCTTGTCTTTTTTCATTACTGCTCCAGTATTTTTAGTGATTCCAATATCCATACAGATGACCCACTCAATATCCTGATTTCTTGGTTCTGATTCCTTATTTTCAGTGCGTTCATCTTCTGTTTACAGTTATACTCCTAGACTCTATCATTCCTAATAACAGCATCACCTCCATCATTTCAATGTCAAACATCCTACTATCCTACTATCATATCTTTCCAGTTAAAGGCTCAATTATACTGGGATTTTCAAACCACTGATCCTATTCATGCTTTGCTATCCATCATTTACCCCCACCACTGGGTTCACTTGCCTCCCTATATGGGTTAGAGTTCAGGCCCATCATTATAGACACTTCCTTGCATATATGTTCTGTGATATTGTCCCTTGCTCCCTCCAACATACATCCCTGATGTATTCTGCTCAGGCTGCCATAATGAAATACCACAGATTAAGGTGGCTTACACACAGACATACATGTCTCACAGTTCTGGAGGCTGGACATTTCACATACAAATTTGGTAGGGTTGGCTGGGCTCGGTGGCTCAACCTGTAATCTCAGCACTTTGGGAGGCCGAGGCTAGTGAATTGCCTGAGCCTGTGGGTTTGAGACCAGCCCAGGCAACTTGGCAAGCTCTCTTCTCTACAATAAACCAAAAAATAAACCAGGTGTAGTAGCACACGCCTGTAGTTTCAGCTACTTGGAAGGCCGAGGCAGAAGGATTGCTGGAGCCCAACTGGTCGACGCCAGGGCGGTCGTGAGTGTGCCACTGCACTCCAACCTGGCCAACTCAAAAAAAAAAAATTGGTATGGTTTGGTATTTGATGAAGGCTCTCTTTCTGGTTTGCAGATAGCTATCTTCTCCCTGCAGTCCTCATATGACCTTTCCTCTGAGTACTCGTACACACACACACACATACACACACACACACACACAGAAAGAGAGAGAGAGAGAGAGAGAGAGAGAGAGAGGTAGCTATTATTTCTCTTCCACTTCTTTTTTTTTTTTTGAGTTTGAGTCTCACTCTGTCGCCCAGACTGGAG